>NC_139717.1:22497792-22595292 GCF_964188405.1 Protomyctophum parallelum | reverse complement strand
TGTGTTACAGGTGTAAATATGATATTTATATGAGTGAAGACAATAGATAATTCATGTATCCTTACCTTTACTGAGTCCACAGGAGAAGAAGCTGCTCACTGAAAATAAAAACATATAATACAAAATGAATGAATTGATGAGACAATAATAGGCCTACAATTTGCATAAACATCTGCATTTTAACCCGGTCGATGCCATATTTTGCACACACACTCCCTGGATGCCAACCATGAACCTCTGCCTCAAACTTTCCAGAACGGCCTGTTATAGCGCCACCAGGAGGCCGCTTTGTGCAAAACAAGTTTTTCAATGCCATATTTTGCACACACACTCCCTGGATGCCAACCATGAACCTCTGCCCCAAACTTTCCAGAACGGCCTGTTATAGCGCCACCAGGAGGCCGCTTTGTGCAAAACACGTTTTTGCACAGTACACCTACAGATTTTGTCCAAACATCACGCAAATTGGTACACAGTCTCTCTAGAGCCATTCAACGAAACGGGTCTTTCAGATTTATCAGACTCCATCCTGATTGGTTAAGATTGGCTTCCAAAGTTCACAGGAGTGCTCAGTTTCAAACAAAATGCTGCAAATCATGAACACATCGCGTGATTTCCGTGAAATTGTGCACCCACATTCCCACTAGGCCGAGGACGAAATGCCACATGAACAATTTCAACTCAGCCTCAAGGTGGCGCTATAACTGGCCGAAAAGTGTTTTTACCTCTAACTGCACGGATCTGTGGATAACCTGGTGGAGACCTGTGCCCGGAAGGGCACTTTTTCTAGTTCAATGTAATTTTGTCCAATCTGTATGTTAATACATTATAACTTATAAAAGGTTGTATTTTGTCTCCCTGCTCTTCTATCTACATACATTTAGATTGTGTCAAAGGTCATGTCTCACCTATAGACACAGGATCTGACCTGGCAAGCTCTATTAGCTCAATGGTAACAAATACAAACTCAGAAAACTGGTTCAAATCCGGGGTAGAAGAGTAAAGTTACAGATTTACAGATGTAATGAATTCAAACTCATAATCTTAATAATAGTAGTTCAACTATAAATAATTACTCACAGAGGAGAACGCAGGCCACGGTGAGTAGTTTCATCTTCTCTTGAACGGCCCCGAAAAACCTTCTACTTCGTGTTCATAGTGAACTAATGGTTAGAGAGAGAGAGAGAGAGAGAGAGAGAGAGAGAGAGAGAGGTGGGCCGGGGGGGGGGGGGGGGGGGAGTTCACGTCATGCCATGAGCTCAGCATGGAACTTCTTCAGTAAACTGTTCTAACTTCCTCTTTTTCGGAAGAGAGGCTGAGAAAAAGAAGTGAGCAACACGTTGACACATTCCATGATTGGACACAGGGTCACTGTATATGCTCATTCATAAAGTATCATTCTTGTTACAGGTCTCTCCATTCCAGAGATAATACTGATTATGTCATTTTAACCATGACCGTGTCCAAAGTGCGGCCGCAAATACGGCCCTCGGGTGATATTAAATATGGATGATAGTTCAATAGACTCGTTTAAATCCGAAGCTAAATTGTTAGCCCTTAAGGTGTTATATTTTCTAATATGGCCCCCTTTGAAAACAGTTTGGACACCTCTGCCTTAGACCTTATGAAGTCTGTTCTGGATGTCGGCCTTAACTGTCTTGACAGTCTGGGTGGGTCAGTGAATCGAAACCACTTATACATCTCACTTACCCATCTCACATCTTGAGCGAGGTCATGCACACACACTTGGACCATTATTATTATCCAAGTATCTAGCCAAGTATAAATATCTACACCAGTGGTTCTCAAAGTGTGGTCCAGGGACCCCCAGGGGTCCTTGAGGGAGTTCTAGGGGGTCTCCGGCCAAATGTATTAATATAACATTACAACCAGTTTCACCACTTTAACCATTTACATTGGCTAGTTCCAAACAGCCGATCTACAAGCTCACAACGCGTCACACACACTGTGAAATATTGTGTTGCTTGTGTAGATCAGCTATATTTAAAAAATAGCAATACATGTGAAACATTTTAACAAAGTTAGTCTACATGTGTTTGTGTGGCCCCCAGGAAGAGTAGCTGCTACTAAGGCTAATATGGATCCAAATAAACAATCAAATGCAGGGTGCACCGGGTAGCATATCAACAGTATTCTCATGTTCCCTTTGTGGCTCCAGCACCTCACTTAAGTTTTTTCAGCAGATGAGCGGTGGTTCTTTTTGTGTCATGCATGTTTATAATCTCACATGTTCATAATGATTCAAGGTTGAAGGTTGTCCTTTTTAGTTATATCGATTAGATAGATAGATTTACATAAGAGTAAAACTTATTTTTGTTTGGCTTCCTTCAGACAATGCAGCAGCATACTAGATAATAACAAAACATATGATAAAATGATGTGATATTGACTATAGCCACGCTGCACGGCACGCACTCCTGCGAGGGTGCACTGGACGAGTGTGACGAGATGGTGTCACATACCTGATGGAAACACAAGGTCATTGTGGTGGTAGCCTATTATCTTTCTGAGATCTAGCCTGGGTGCTGGGGACATGGTTTTGTTCCTCACTCGTTTGTGGTGGTTTCCTGCCTCTCTAGTCTCTACATGCTTGTTGTGAAACCGTAAATACATACAGTAGAATAGCAAGAAGTGTATTAAACAAAGTGATGAAGTCAAATGATCTCTTGTAGGATGTATAGGTAAATATAAAGACAAACAAAGGATAATGTGCAGGCAACTTGAGATTGGTGGATTGAAGTTTAGTGTATTCATGTTTTTAGACAGCATTGTTTTATTTCCATAGCTGTAGCAGTGCAGTGGTAAGCAGCAATACACTAAAGACAGTGATGCAGGAGACATTGACATTATGAAATGTAATGTAAATAACTATAAAATGATGGAAAGTGTTTACACAGAACATCTTAAAAAGTAGTTAAAGTCAGAATGAAAGAATGAGCATTGAAATGCAGTACATGCGCCTGACAGGCTAAATGCATGTTGCACAATTGAATCTTTATCTTCAGAGGTGTGCATTGTTACATTAGGCATTGTCTTGAGGCGGCCCCCGAATGACAGCACACTTTACCCCACAGCAATGTCTTCATACATGGCAGATGTGCAGAGACCAGGTAGCTCTTGTGGTGGTATAGCCTAGATATCTTTTCTTTCTTTCCCCTACCACCATGGACCAAAACCCTGAGTGATGCAATTAGCCTACTCTGTGTCTATCAGTGCAGTAGAGGTAGTGTTGTAGCAGTCATGTCCTATATATATATATATATATATATATATATATAAATATGAGCAATTTAATAGAGTGATGAAATATAATATTTACAAATATCATGTGTAAAAATATATATATTAAATGGGCAAAGGCCAGAGCTATGACTCATCATGTGCATGGTGTAGCTACTGTAGGGTCTGAGCACTGAAAGAGGATGTGGTTTTGTTGTTGACAAGTTGACAAGTTCTCCTATACCAAAAAGTAACCATACAACACACTTTACCCCACAGCAATGTCTTCATACATGGCAGATGTGCAGAGACCAGATAGCTCTTGTGGTGGTATATCTTTCTTTCTGAGGTGGGGTGCTGGGACCCCCCCCCTCCCCCCCTCCCCTACCCCCATGGACCAAAAACCCTGAGTGATGCAATTATCTGTGTGGAGTTTGCATGTTCTCCCCGTGAACCTTGGGTACCCTCACAAAAAACATGCAGTAATCCTGGTCACTAAACTGCCTCCCCCTGGCCAGCCGGGGCGCCTGATGGAGGGGAAAGGAACTGGTTGGAATAACGTGTTCCTTCCACGCGCTACGTCGAACCAGTGAAACTCCCCCCTGTCAGGTGTAAAGGAGCAACTTGGACACTCAGGCATGAAGGAAACATACATGAATTCAAGTCCGTTGCTCTCCCCTTGTCCCCATATATGGGGACTAGGTTGGTGGAGGGTGTGTAGAGCCCAGGATCACATTAGATGATTGACACAGGGGTGAAAAATGGGTTACAAAATCGTGGGATAAAAAATATATATAAAAAAAAAAAAGACAGTGATGCAGGAGACATTGACATTATGAAATGTAATGTAAATAACTATAAAATAATGGAAACTGTTTACACAGAACATCTTAAAAAGTAGTTAAAGTCTGAAGGAAAGAATGAGCATTGAAAATGGTAAATGGTGCATTTATATTGCGCCTTTATTAGGGTTGCCACCTTTGAGATCTTGCCTGCCACGGCCTTGCGGCACAGGCGTGTGTGGCAAGGCCGGAAATAAGTTGAAGCAATAAGTTAATTGAAGCAATAAGTTGAAGTAATAAGTTGAAGTTTCCCTTCAACTTATTGTTTATGCTATCCACAACTTTTGAAGTAGAAGTTTTCCAAATGAGCATAATAACATAAAGTGTTCTGATTGTGAATCCGAGTGTTTCTTTAAATGGGCACAATATTTAATTATATTGATTTATATTTATATTAGACTAAACTAAACTCACCAAACATTATTAGACAATCAACTATAATAGTCTACTGAAATAGCGCAGGCTAACCTATCCCCACATCAGCAGCCACGATGTGGGCTATTGGGAAGGTATTAGAAATACTACTGACATGACATCTTGTAAAAACACAGATAAATAAGATGATAAATAATATAAGGTCCCATACCGAATCGATCTCAGGAGATGTTTGGGTCATGAAGAACTGAAAATGACACGAAAAGATGAAATTACCTACCTAGGTTCCACCATGGAGTAAAATCTTTCCGGTGATAAAATGGCCACCAACGTAATCAAAAATGATCAACCAAAGAACAAGATTCCTATACAGGATCTCCTCACTGGTCAACAAAAACACCTTGAAACCCTAACAGGAGCCCTCGTACAAGGTTTCTTTGACTATGCATGATATGATATGAACTTTATTTGTATAGCGCTTTTCAAAACATAGTTCCAAAGTGCTGCACAGAACAGGATTAAAAACAAGAAGAAACAGACAGTAACAAAATTATAATGGAACACAAAAACAATAGCAAGCATGTATATACAAATTGGCTAATTAAGTAGTTAAAAAATACTCTGTATAAAGGTGGGTTTTCAGACGAGACTTAAAAAGGGGGACGGATGGGGCTACCCTAATGTGCACTGGCAGTGCGCATGCACCTCCTGGTACCAAAGCACCTCAAAGGCCCTTAAAACAAGGCTCCAGACTTCCCAAAACAAACTGGTCAGGCTACTACTTGGCCTCACTCCCCGAACCCACCACAACCCTGCCCACTTTGACAGGCTGGAATGGCTCCCATGTTTGTGTGTGTGTGTGTGTGTGTGTGTGTGTGTGTGTGTGTGTGTGTGTACAAGCTAACAACGTGTCGATGTAGATTGGCTAGTTGAACTATTTTTAAATGTTTTTAAATAGTAAAAATTGGCAAATAAGTTTAGGGATAAGGGATAAGGGGTGGCGCAAGATGGAGCCCCATATACTGAAACCAGATATAATCATTAAGGAAAGTTTATGCATGCACTAGGCCTATGTGTATACTATATGCAAACTATCAATTTCCATTTTCCAGCCATTCAGTTGCAAAAAATGAAATTATTTTTTTCTTTAAAAAAAAAAATCATTTGGGTCATTTGGGGACCCCCCAAAATAATTTCAGGACCCCCTGAAGGGTCACAACCCACATGTTGAGAAACCCTGAGCTATAGATAATGATAAAAAGTTGAGTATGTGAATACCAATGATATGTCAGGATATTGTTTACTAATGATTTACATTGTTTCCGTACTTTGGTGTTTAAACTTTATAGCATTCCTACTTCATCTAGTGTAAACTCTAAACATCTCTCTCTCTCTCTCCCCCCCCCAATGTAATTTAAATGAAGGTGAAGTAAAACAAAATGCACTTAACCGCGGCGAGACAGAAAACCGGCGAATTATCCGGATGCCAGGCCCGACAACTTAAAGGGGATGTTGTTGTTCTGTTCCTGTTCTGTTCTTTAGCTACATAGAAATGTCTATTTGTATGTCTCTAAATGGTTGTATGTCTTTAAATGTTTTGATGAATTGAACAATGTGGACCCTGTTGTAAACAAGTGTAATGCTTAATTGGGTCGTCCACTCACAGTTGACAGTCTTTGTATTGAGTTTGTGCTTAAAATGTACTGTACATTCTACAAACTGTTAATAAATATTTCAATCAATCAATCAATTGTGTTCATGACTTGTGTTTGTGGTGGTTTCCTGCCTCTCTTTTGTAATGCAAAAAAGAACAGAAAATCAACAAAATAAAGCATTAGACAAGTATTAGACAAAGTGAAATGATCACTTGTACGAACGATGTAGGTGATGCTGATGACCACGGATGTGGTCTAAAAGTGTGAAAAACATATTTTTAATTTCACTACACCTGGTCAATTTTATGTCGTTTGCAGGTCATTCCATGTTTCAGGGCCACAGAAGCTAAAAACAGATCTACCAAGTTCAGAGTTAACTTTTGGTACCTTGCATTTGGGGAAATTACTTGACCGGGTGTGGTAGGGTTCAGACTTAAAGTCCCTTTTCAGGAAAGATGAGATGTATTTAGGACATGGCTTTATAGCATGGCTTTATACAAAAACAGGTGTCAATGTCACGGAGGGCCATCCAACCTTGTTATATAACCTTTGATTCAAACCTTTGATGACAATATTCAAAATGGTCAAGTGTATTGAATTATTGGGCTCTTAGACTTCCATAAAGACAACACTGAAACTGACTCGTGTTCACTATGAGCACTTTGAACTATAAAACTAAACTTGTCTTGGTTGTATGCCAGAAATGACGTGATTCTGTAGATTCACACCCCTAGGGCATGTAACATACTTATAATATTTGCAAATCACAAACTGTTTTTAAACTAGGGTTTAAAAACAATAGCATAAAAATAGCATTTTTACTTGGGGTAAAAAACCGAGGAGAAAAAAGACTAAGCAATTAAAAGCTTTAAAAAAATAAAATTAAAAGGTAAAGGTCCTTTTTTTAACAAGCGTGGGTCAGTGCAGCAGAATGCCTGGTCACCCATGGAGGTGCAGAGCTTGGTCATGGGTGTAATATTACACACAGGTCTGGTAAGTAATACTTTCAGAGCCCCTTAATTGAAGCATGGCAGTTTCCCAGCTTTGTGGATGTAGAGCAAAGGATGAACAAACCCTGACACCCTGGATAATGTATATGTGATTAACACAGCAACTGAGCTGGACAGTTCAGTAGTCTGTGTCAGTTGAAACAGAATATATGGAATATAGCTCATTATAGTCGCTACCATTACTACCAAGCTGATGAGAATAATCCAAAAAGCCCTTCTCTTCACGCCATTGCCACTGTCCCTCTCCTGGTCCAGGCTGTTTCAGAGCTCTGAGGACCGAGAGGCAGCAGAAAGACAGCACAGAAATGCACACAATGCAAAAGCCCAGAAAGACGTAAAACGTCACTGTGTCTGACCAAAACATAAACGAGCTGAGTGCAATCACCATCAGCCAGACAACGCAGCAACAGGCCACCCTGTACCGGAGAGCTTTGTACCTGAGAAACACCACAGGGTGAACCACCGCTATGTAACGCTCCACACAGATACAACACTGGAACGATGGGACAGAGAACCAGAAAAACACAATAAAAGTAAAGAATGAAACCATTCCCAATGTATTGTTGAGTGTGAAGACCCATGCAAAGAAAAAGACAGAGGCCAGGGTAGAAATGATCACAGATGCAGTCAGGTTGAGATAAAAGAACTCGGAGGCCATCGTCCCACCAGCTCCGCTCAGTATCAGCCACAGAATGTAGATGTTGCTGGGGAGAACCAGGATGAGGCTGATAGACAGATCGGTGATGGATAAGGACATGTAGATGGAGGAGTCGGTGCCATTTCCCAGGGTGCCGTTCATCTTAAGGCTCTGTGGGTGCCCTGCAGCTGGTTGAGCAGAGGAAAACATAATGGAGGGATTTGAATGCAGTTGAATGCATATCACAATGACACAACTAAACATTAAACATTTTAAACAACCCAAATAAATAATGATGATAATAATAATAATAATAATAATACAAACTATTCTAATATAGATTGAACGGTTAAAGATGAAAGTGATCTCACGTTTTGGATGCCAGCAGATCTCAGATCTCCGAGTTGGGTGTGGTGAAGTGAAGTCTCTTCTTCAGACAGTCACTGTCTCCCCGATATCCTTCAAATGATGTACTCTCCACTTTACCACCTCTAGCCATTCCCTTCCCTGCATCTCCTTCCACTGTATTGCCCGTTGTACGACTGCACAGATGTGATATGTTAATAGTTATTCCATGGACGTGGCGATAATTTGTGTATGTACCCATGTATGTACACACCCACTTGCCACTGACTAAGAATACAACACAACCACCGTTCAGTCAATGTCACACAGACAGATCACCTGCACTACATTCCTGTGTGTGTAGTTGACCACTGATGTGGTCCCAGCCAGGACATCATTGTTTCTTTAAACCGGGAAAGCATCCGTCTCATTTCAGATTTCAGCTAATATAGCAAAATATGTTTTTTTTTCAGAAAACTCTTTGGATTTAGAACATTGGTTCTCAAAAATAGCAGACCTACAAGCTCACAGCGTGCCACGCTACGAGTTTGTACATCTGCTGTTTTTTAACATGTTTTCTTTAAAAGTGAAAAGGCCCTGAAAGATCACATATGAACCTGTTTCTAATTTCAATGTGATGTTCAGGTCACTACACAGCCTTCAAATCTAGCGCAATATTGTGCTGATCAGAGCAATGGTCCCAGAGTTATGGTCATTTGAAGCATTCAACACTGTAACACTTCTGTAGTGTTACATGTGTGTGTGTACATGTGTGTGCTTTTTCAGGCTTTTTGACATGCAAGACCTCTAAACAGTGTTTGTACCAATGCAGGTTTTGTGTGGATCGGATCGGAGTGCCATGCCCTCCTGACACATTATTGATGTGTTATGTTTCATGTAAAGCACTTTGAATCGCCTTGTCATTGAAATGTGATGCTATTCAAATAAACCTGCAACACTTTTTTTTGCCTTCCTCCAGTTAAATGACTGCCCTGCGAAAGAGCACAGAGTGCATTTCTGACTGAACAAAAATAATTAAATTATTAAATCAAATTCGAACTGAGTGAAAATTAAGGTAAAAATGTATTACCTGCATGGGCCCTCCTCAAACACTGCCCACGCTGCCACCCTTAGATCCCTATATATGGAGCTGACCTGTTCTGACATTTCATAGTTGATCTGACCTCATTAAACCCTGTACACTCAAGACACGTATATGGCCAGTACAGAATTCATTCCATTATGTTGATCTGACCCCCCATGCCAAAGCGCCAGCACTCGCCCAGCAGTCTGCCCTGTCACCCAGGCGGATGCCTGCACGCATCTCGCCCTCAGGTGTCTTACTGGTGTTAGTTACTGCCTGCGTGCGTGTCACAGAGCCTGCCTGAAGACTGCTATCGTTGTGTTGTCTCAATTCGCTGCTTCAAAAAAGATAAACAAAATAATTAGTTTGAATTGTGTCAACCAGCTTGCACTGGTTATAGTCACTATACTGACTAGAAATACAACCAATAACAGACCATTGATGAAATGTCTCACAGATTAAATTGAAATTTAAATACCGTTGTTTTGTTTGCTCTCTCTTGATGTTAATGTTGTATGTAAAGCACTTTGTCCTGGTTGTTAATGTTAATTAATGTATGTATGAAAAGCATTTGAATGACCTTGTTGTTGAAATGTAGATTTGTCTCGCCTTGTTTTTTCTGCCATCGTCAAGTAAAATGAGGCCTCCTCTGTGTGACATTCAAATTAATGTCTGATGCAGAACTAAAGGCCACCATTCACCAACATGGCTTTTCAATGCAAAACTGTGTTCCTGACATCAACATGATTGGACTGAAGCAAGACTCCATATTGTAATTGTTGACACCACAACACACCAAGCCATGGTTTAAAAAACAAACAAAAAATACTAAATGAAAATAAATTAAAACTAACCAACTAAAATAAATCCTTTTTGAAAAGCCTATGGGGAAAATGAATGGGGAATTGTTTCCTGGGCCACTCGTTCTGAAAGGGAGCAGGACTGTAACGCTCTAGACTCTCTTATTCTTATAAAGAATATAGACTCGAGTCTGAGCATTTCTTATTTATCTACTGTATACATTCAGGACTCTGACAGGTAAGGGAACTTTCACGTACAATTGCTGCCACCCAGTGGAACGTCCTGGACACTGCAACCAAACTGACTTTAAACTGGAGAGCTCTTAAACAGTCGACAACGTCATGGACTGATGGAAAATGTTCCAGTGTAAGATTAGTTTTGATGTTGTTGTGTTCTGATATGTGATGAAAAGTGTTGTATTGTTTGTATTTTTAATAATGAAATGATTTATATAGCACTTTTCAAGGTAGGCTACTAGTTGCTTTACAGGACAAATAGAATACAGAACACACAGCAACATATATCCTTACCATAGTTTTATTTCCACTGGTGTTACATCTTCCATCACAATCATATATAAATGAATGCATTTTTTAATGTAATGTAGTTCATTGAACAGGTCAAATTATTTAGACAATGCATATGAATCCATCACACAAGGAAATGGTTGGTGCTTAAATAAAGTTATGTAATTAAACCTCACATCAAACCCAGGTCTAAACTTAACCACCTGCAAGCTATAACCATGTGATCACACTCCTGATTAAAAGACATCACAGATGAGCTGAGGGTTGAATATTCAGTATTATTTCAGATAAAGTGGTGCCAAATCACCTGCTATAAGAGACAGCTTGAGGACTCATTTCAGCTTTTGTATACTTTTACAGTAATTAGAAACACATGCATTTAGCTTGAAAAACACTTTCATAAATGAAAAAGAATACCAATGCATGATGAACAATAATGTTTAAATAATGTTCTACCATGAGTAATTCATTACTATATTGAATAGTAATAGCTGAATAATATTTCAGAGCCCCTTAATTGAAGCATGGCAGTTTCCCAGCTTTGTGGATGTAGAGCAAAGGATGAACAAACCCTGACATCCTGGATAATTAATATGTGATTAACTCAGCAACTGAGCTGAAGTGTTCAGTAGTCAGTATCAGTTCAGACAATATATGGAATATTATAGTTGCTACCATTACTACCAAGCCGATGAGAATAATCCAATCTCTTCGCGTCATTGCCACTGTCCCTCTGTCCATCTCCTGGTCCAGGGTGTTTCAGAGCCCTGAGGACGGAGAGGCAGCAGAAAGACAGCATAGAAATGCACACAATGCAAAGGCCCAGAAAGATGTAAAACATCACTGTTTTTGACCAAAACAAAAACACGCTGAGTGCAATCACCATCAGCCAGACAACACAGCAACAGGCCACCCTGTACTGGAGAGCTTTGTACCTGAGAAACACCACAGGGTGAACCACCGCTATGTAACGCTCCACACAGATACAGCACTGGAACGATGGGACAGAGAACCTGAAAAACACAATAAAAGTAAAGAATGATTGGAGGGGGGGGGGGAGGCAAGAAAAAGACAACTTTATTAGAAAAACAAACTAGTAAAAGAAACAATGCACATAAGTTTCAAAACACATCTGCTTGGAAATGTAATTCGGAACAGGTGGGTTTTCAGTGCAGAGTGTGAAGACCCATGCAAATAAAAAGACAGAGGCCAGGATAGAAATGATCACAGATGCAGTCACGTTGAGATAAAAGAACTCAGAGGCCATCGTCCCACCAGCTCCACTCAGTATCAGCCACAGAATGTAGATGTCGCTGGGGAGAACCAGGATGAGGCTGATAGACAGATCGGTGATGGATAAGGACATGTAGATGGAGGAGTCGGTGCCATTTCCCAGGGTGCCGTTCATCTTAAAGGTATATTCAGTGATTTCACTCAAAAAACCTTAGGTTTCGTTTTTGGCTGTGGGACCCAGCTTTTCGTCCAATCAGGATAGAGAGTCAAAAACTAAACCTAAGGTATTTTGACCCCCAGGGGTTAACTGGGGACAGGGAGGAACTCCTTATGTGGCCAGACACTCTATAGTAGGGAGGATTATCACAACAAAACAAAAAAATAAGTGATATTTGAATTAAGTGAAATCACTGAATATACCTTTAAGGCTCTGTGGGTGCCCTGCAGCTGGTTCAGCAGAGAAAGACATAATGGAGGGATTTGGATGCAGTTGAATGAATATCACAATGACACAACTAAACATTAAACATTTTAAACAACCCAAATAAATAATGATAATAATAATAATAATACAAACTATTCTAATATAGATGAACGGTTAAAGGTTAAAGTGGTCTCACGTTTTGGAGGCCAGCAGAGTGTCTCAGGGTGTTGTGGTGAAGTGAAGTCTCTTCTTCAGGCAGTCTGTCTCCCCGATAGCGATATCCTTCAAATGATGTACTCTCCACTTCTAACCATTCCCTTCCCTGCTTCTCCTTCCACTGTATTGCTTGCTGTACAACTGCACGGATAAGTATATTTGAATAGTAATTCCATATGGACGTGGACATAATTTGTGTATGTACCCATGTATATCATAGAACATTTCATGGTAGGAGTTCAATGCCTTGTCCAAGGGCACTTCAGCGGTGCGTTCCGGTCCGGGGATACGAACTAGCGACCTTCCGATATCAAGACCGCTCCGCAAACCGTTCGGCCACCACGTACTGCACTTTGTCTCCTCCTCCACAGCTCCTGTTAAACAAGATGTTTGTCAGATGTTTTCTGTTAAGTTTCCAGCTAGTGTGGCAATATCAAAAAACTAACTATTGTTTTATTCATAAAGCTTTCTAACTGATGTGGAAGGCATAGTTTACAAAAAACTACAGAGGTGAATCATGAATGAGTGCTTTGCTTTGTGTGGACTGTGTTGTTGTGACTGTGATCTATAATGATACAACACATCGACGTCCTCTCAAAGTGTAATCAAACAAAATCAAAGTTTATTGTTTATCAATAGCCCCGTCCCGTGAGGGGCTAGCTTATCAACTACTATGCATATAGCCAACCTTTTTCTTTTGGATGGAGGTTTTCTGCAGCCTCCCAGATGTCCCCGTCTTTGATCAGACACACTGATGGTAGTAGCAGAGCTGGATTTGGACGGCCAACAAAAATTATTCCGTTGGCCGTCCATGCACAAAATTGTACACTAAGTTAGTGTTAGAACGTGTCTTTAGCAACCTACTATAGCCCTTTCCGGGCCCATTGTTTACTGTAATGTAGCATGAATGTGCGTGTCTAACAAGTTAGGCTCTTACCTTGGAACAAACATAGTAGTCCCCCGTTATCTTCCATGGATTCAGCTGTTTGTGAGGTCTTCCACACTGTTTAATCCATATTCTGCATCTCTCCAGTTTTGTTTTTGGTTTCGCCACCCTGCAAACGTTCTGGATACCGTGTATCTGAGTTGCAATTTCCATATGCACACCGCTTAAGCATTTTGACCCGCATTGCAAGCTTGACCAGGATCCTAACCTAGTAACCGTCGCTAACGTGGTAGGCTATTGGACAACAACGGGTTGGGTGGGACTTAGCGATAGGCTAATTGTCTGTCTAAACATCCATAGTGTCACAAAGTTATCAAACAAACAATAAAAAGTAACATAGGTTGACCATCAAACTGTTACAATCATGTAAGCCTATGTACTGTGATAACATGAACAAAACACACTTACATATCGTCATTGACGCACAGTCAAAAGGAGGTGTTGCTCTGTCAAACAAGCTGAAACTGAGCTCTCTCTGCAGAGCAAGGTGAACCTACTAAATTATAATTAACAGCACAGGTAGGTAGGTACCTTTAATGCAGTCTCAATCAGTCCAATCAAAGGCCCTCTGCCTGTTGGCAATGCAGCCTAATAGGCCTATATGGTTTGGCCTTTCCAACAAGAAGAATTGCACAAATTGGGCGAGAATTAGCTTTTAGGTTTAAAATTCCGAATAACTATCTCTTGAACACGAATAACCCAACTCATAATTGTAATATTTTTTTGTTTTTTGTTATTTATATTGTTTTTGTCATCTGTGTTTAATTTTTTTTGTGTGTCCTATTGTTTACACTTGGTCAAATATGCATGGTTGTTTGAATGGACTGGACTTTTTTGTTGTTTTTGTGTGTCTGTACTCAATTATTGTTATTTTTTTATATTGTTTTAATGATGACGATAACTGTGGGTGGAGGGATGGGGTGAGGGAGAAAATGGGAAAAAATGGGAAAAAATAGAATAACCGCGACTGCGGCTGAACCAGGGATTTTAGAAAAAAAGTATTACTTGTGCATCAACTAGTGTCTTATACCTTATACACTGTCCCTATGGACTGGTCTCCGTAGGCAAAACTTCTAGACAACTCAAACAAAGAATGAGTGAACACAAAAGTTCGATCCGTAGGAACGACCGGGATTATCCCTTCGCCGGCTCGCAGTCCACTTTAATGATTTGAAACATGATATTTCTAGTTTCCGTTTCATTGGGATTGAACAAGTACGCCTCCCTAAGAGAGGTGGTAACCCTGACGTTCTGCTCAGACAGCGTGGTGTGTTGGATACACACTTTGCAAACCTTGAGACCTATAGGGGTCTTAATGATGAACTCCTACTTAATGTGATGTTATAATCATTGCTTTTTTTTTACTTCTCTATTCAGGCACTATAACCTCCTGTCCGAACACAGCCTGTTTTATTATTTTATTTGACATTTGTGAAAAAAGAAAAAAAATCTCTGCTTTATTGTGATATATTGAGGTGTATATTGTAATTGATGGATTGATCTGTACATAGTTTTCATATATGATGATCCACTGCATTTGTTGTATTAATTGTTATAAGCGTATAGACATGTGATCACAACCGGCTATGGGTCTGATCCCTATTAACGAGGGCGACTGTGATTGGTCATTGTGGATCTGTGTGTGTGTGTATATAGCTATGTGGCTACCTACTGTATGATCAGCAGATGCCTGAAGAAGGTATTTGGGCCGATTCATAATCCTATTTTAGCCGAATAAAAGCCGAAAATTTCTGACGAGCCGAAATCATTTTGGCACTACAGCGCCGTAACAGCAGTAAAATAGTTAAGTGTAAAATAAGTGCAGACGGTGTGTGGGTCTTTGTGCACTTTATGTGCATTTACTACTATATACTTTTACACTAATGTGTATTCCTACCATTAGGAACAGTAGGTCTGTTATTTCCCCCCTTTCGGTGTTTTAAGCATTATGTTATACTTTAGCTATTGAAAAATAGCAGAGCTACAAGCTCATAGCGCGCCACAGAGTGCTGAGCTACGAGCTTGTAGATCTGCTATTTTTGAAAAATCGTGAAAATGTTGCACAAATTTCGAATATATATTCTTTCAGAGCGAACATTTTTAACTCAAATCTTTGCTTCTGGGGAGGGTCCCTGGAACAACATATTTTCAGATGGTGCGTCGATGGCCAATTACATATCATGTTTGGGTCCTTGACATGAAATTGTTTGAGAAGCACTTATATAGAAACAGGTTTTTCAGAAAACTGTCAGGATTTAGAAGGCATCTGTATAATCGTCCTCAGGTCTAAATGGTTTTAAACGGGTTGTGAAATCAAAATGAACATTGGTCTGATATAATAGTTTGAGATAGGGAGGGTCCAAAGTAACCTGACTTCGCCAGATTGCGGCAGTATTGAGTTCACCAGTTCGGAGTACATCATCTCTGCCTGAGAGTTCCCAGACTCTCTCTGCTGGCAGAATGCAAATGTTGCCCAGCAGGGGGAGTGGTTTCACCAGGCTAGGTCCAAAGGGAAACTTGCACAACCCAAAAGAAATTCTACAGGTGCTGCTGAACAAAAACTACGTACAATGAGAAAGGACGGTTGTCTGCACACCGTGTAGTTGCTCCCAGGAGACTTTATGAAATAAAAAAACGTTTCGACCCTCACGGGTCTCCGTCACGAATCGTCAGGTATTTCACGACTATTCCATTCTAACTGAACACACACCAAAACTAAAACGATGTAGGCCTACAGTATGTAGCATCATGTACTTTATATTTTTTATTTTATTTTTGATTAATCCTCAAAATGACAGACTTGATCAAACTGAGGTCATATTTATCGGCGTTTCTCCAAAGGAGCGATCGGACAGAATCACAGATCACAGTCAGCCACGTAGGAGCTCAAATCCTGCCACTGACAGTGTTGCTGCCAACCCATCCTGCAAAATAAAAATAGCAATAAACACACAATAATCAACAACAACATTATCCCATTCAGGACGGGAACCCCATTTGGTGTTTTTTAAGCATTATGTTATCCTGTAGCTGTCAAGATTTAGAAGACATTATTTTGTAGAATCTGGTCTCAGTCCTAAACAACAACATACAGTAGTGATGGTGTTTTTCAATCAGCTGTGTGTCCCAAATCACACCAAGCCCAACTATAGAGGATTAGCAAGAAATAGCTGATATATAGGCTCACAACACACCGCAATGTGACAAGTTGTGAGCTTGTAGATCTGCTAACTCAATTTTTTAGGTTTATATTATTTTTTGCATAAATGAGTGCTATTGAACACCCTTCATGTCCGTGTGTTGTTTCGAAAATATTGAACCAATCAAAAGTATTAAAAATCACTTGGGACAAAACCTCATAACTCCATTTGACCCTCAAACTGTCAGCTAAAGCAACTAACTCCACCTTTTTTGATGTCAATCAATCAAGTCACCAATTAATTCAAGTGTCAGATGCCAAATTATATATTATTTTATTTAAATGATATATGTCAGGGACATGTCATGTGATCTACCTGCACAGCCTTTGTGATCTACTACCTTTTGGGCACCCCTGGCGTAGATTATCACCCGGGTGGAAACGACGCGTGTTTACAAAATAAACGATAGGTAAAACTCGACAACAATAATGCCAGTAATCTTACCATGCTGCGATGCCGTTGGAGTCCTGGACCACACGTTTAGCACAGCTGATGGCTACGCTAACGTCACCTGTCAACAGCTCTGTGACAAACAAAGCACATACACACATACATCTGTACTTTAAAACACAATAACACAATGCAAGTGTAGGCTACTTTAAGAACACATAAATTAGTTTATAATACTATTGTTGTAAACTCTAAGTACTGGACCGTCTGGTTTGACAGACAGGTAGTGTGTGCAGGCTGGCTGGTTTGTGATAATCCGGTTGAAGTATTCCTTCTGTGCGGCGGGCCCGGGAGAACAATAACCATAGACTGTAAAAAATATGGACAAAGCGTTCCCCGGGTCTAACATGAACGTAAAATGAAGCCTGAAATCCCTTGCATTCTAATGCACTGTAAGTCGCCATCTTTCTAGATCCGTTTTGGACCAGCTGGCCATTGGCTGGCTCCCTTTTGGACCAGCTGGCCATTGGCTGGCCCAGACAACGAGGCGGGACTTCCCCCCTTCTTCTCCGTTGGTTTTTATTTTGACTCGAGTGGGAGGGGAATCCCGATCATAGACTGTAACGGTAGCCACGCCCCTCAGAACATGCGCGACTTTATTTTTTTAAATAAATGGGACCATAATTTTCCAAAAAGAATATTATGACATTAGAAATGAGACTTTAAACTAGTGACTGGAAGCAGAAAGTATTCATGTTTATTAAGGTAATACAGTCTAGGTGAAGTTGGGCCAAAATACATGGGCCTCTATGGACAGGGCTGCACACAACTTTTTTGGTCTAGTACTCAGAGGAGCACCTGGAGGAGTTTCTTGGTGCTCCTAAAATGCGGCGACCCGTCTCGCCGGATGGATAAAAGAGGGATGAATAACTTATAGCAAAACAATATTTATTTGATGAGTGGGGAGTCAATGGAGGGTATTGCAACTCTAGATTTAGCCCTAGAATGGCTCTTGTTGTAGATTCATCCCATTATTAAAAATATATAAATTTGCTAAAATTAAGTTAACTTAATACTTCCTAAGGATAATATGAGCATCAAAGCAATATTTAGATTTTTTATTATTTTGTATTTAAATAACCAATCTACTAGCTCACAACGTGTTGCGACACGTTGTGAGCTTGCAGATCAGCTATTTTTTTGCGGCGAAGCATACATCAGGCTTCCCTAGTTCCCTTTTGTTTTTAGCTGAGGCGACGTACGTAGTCAGATAGTCAGACACACATGGCTCCTCGGTGCAAAAATAAACAGTGTACACTACCCGACTTTACGATAATAAGGTACAGTATGTCGAAACACGGTGTTCATGTTGGGCTGCAGCAGTGCCAGTCCGCAATACTTTAAACTCTTCCCACTCCACTATGTCGGAACTAAAACCTTAGTACCCGTAAAAAGTCGGTGGCCGGTGCCTAGGCTGTGAGAGACGCTAATATGGTTTCTGCCTCGGACCATGCTGCTCCAACAGCCGGAAAACAAACTTAAGCACAGCGGCAAATGGGAAGAGTGCAAAGCATCCAAAGCATGCCCTTTTACACCGGGGACTACAGTAGTTTGCTATCTGAAACGGAGAAGACGAAACTATTTGTGTCAGGTTTTCCTGTCAACCGCCCTCCGTCTCCTCCCAGGCTGAGCAGGCTCCCAGCAGAAAGCAGCATGGAATCCTCCCCCTTTTGAGTAAGGACGCGCTGTGATTGTCCAGTAGCCACTTTGAGTGGCAGTCGGTGGAAAATGCTCTCGCCACAGAATTTACTAGTATTCTGGCCATAATAATCATTCTAGGCGGCCCCGGCTGTTGGTACGCAGAAGCGCTTCCCGGCGCTTGATTGACAGCGCATTTTGAATTTTGACGACGCATGCGTGGTTGCGCACCACTTATGTGCAGCCCTGTCTATGGAGCTATGGGGCTTTTTGGGTCCAGTCCAGCGCCACAACAGGCCATTATATGAACTACCGATTTCAAATGAGGCTTCACGAAATATCTGGCTGACTGCCCCCCTGACAATAACGCGACACGAGACAGTACGCTAGGTTCACAAAGTTTATTACAACATATATAGTGCTGGATCCTAATGACGTGACAACAAGATATGAGACATAATAACGTGCCTACTGCAGCAAGGCTGACCTTGCTGTCTGAGATACCGTATGAAGTATGCTACAGATAAGGCAGTACACAATACATATCAAGTACACTGTGTCTCACATTCAAGTACACAGACATGGGCGATCGTGATTATAACAACTACTACTTTAAGAACTCAAATATCTGTACTTTTAACATAGTGATCGCTATAAACGTATCAATACGGCTTTAATTAGCCATGCGTCCGGTGCTAAACACGTAGGCTATCGATCACGTATACGTTTTGAGCACTTTTTATTGTACTTTCATTCATCTTTTTACCCACCCGGACAATAAAGAACCACCCCCCTATCATTGCTACAATGTCCCGCTCATGTGATAAAAAATAAATAAAAATGCCTCCCCCCTCCTGAAAACAGGACGGCGGGCCGCTTTACGTGTAGAAGCCAGGGTATCCAAAAATGGACGCGCCCATGATCTAGTCAGTGTGTGAATAGCAGACTCGGATTACCAGAGCCGTCATCATCAGCGATCACTCAGACGTGTGATTGTGTAGAAACCAAAGTGTTAATAGGGATGCACCGAATATTTGGCCCCGGAAACTCTTCGGCCGAATAGTGGGCAAAAAAATGCATATTCGGCGGTATTTGGTTCGGTTGATTTTAGAGCCGAAACTGAATAGCCAAAGAACCAGGGTTACCATTCGTAACATTCTGTTTTGTTGTGATGAAGTGATCAGAATGTAACATTTTCTTTTGCCATTATCATGTAAAGTTATACAGCCATACAAAAACATGGTTAAACATATTCAGATATTCGGTATTCGGTTTTCGGCCAACTGTTTCCTATATTGGGTATTCGGTTTAGGCCAAGATAAAAAAAAGAAAATACACCTGCATCTGTCATTTATAAACATGCCCCCACACCTTAAGGAGAACTCGGGTGCCGTCTCTATTCATATATTATATGAATAGAGATGGCACCCGAGTTCTCCTCCCATCCACTTGCATTAAGTTGCTCTAAAGCGCATGAGGCAATTTCACTCCTCCTTCCGAGTAGGAACAGAGTGCATTCTGGGATGGATTGGGCCCAAACAAATGAACGCGCTGCCGTTGACTACCATTGCACACGTTCACGTGCGTTCACGTATGAAACAGCGTTCACGTGTCATTGTGAACGTGCACAATGATAGTCAACGGACCAGCGCGTTCATGTGTTTGGGCCCACGCTGCAATACCGAATTCGGCCACTATGTCCATTTCGCCTCAGGGTTTCCTCCGGGTGCCGTCTCTATTCATATATACTCTAAGCGCCACACACACACACACGCACATGCACACACAGACTGACCGCTGCAGTTGATGCCACACACGTTCTCCGCTCCCGGGGTCTGGTAGTCGTCGCACCAATAGCGGCTGTTGATCTGGAAGATCCCATAGTCCGTGGAGCCGTCGGAGTCGTGGTGGATGGCCTGCGTGTTGAAACTGGACTCCCATTGGGCCAGGCACACCCCTAAAGATCCAACAACAACAACCAATGAAACTGGACTCCCACTGGGAGAGGCACACCCCTAAAGATCCAACAACAACAACCAATGAAACTGGACTCCCACTGGGACAGGCACACCCCTAAAGATCCAACAACAACAACCAATGAAACTGGACTCCCACTGGGACAGGCACACCCCTAAAGATCCAACAACAACAACCAATGAAACTGCACTCCCACTGGGACAGGCACACCCCTAAAGATCCAACAACCAATGAAACTGGACTCCCACTCAGTGTTGTGTTTTTGGCAGTCACATTTTAGTCACCTGGAATGTTGTAGTGTTAGTCTAGTTTTAGTCGACTAGATCTACAGTTGATTTTAGTCGAACAAAATGTATTTTGTCGGGCCTTGATGCCATCGTAATGACAGATTTTTTCACTTGCTGAAAATAGCCGATCTACAAGGCCACAACGCGCTGTGTTGTGGCTATTTTCATCAGCTATTTTCAGCATTCAACTAATTGTAAAATGACTTATACTGGATCTCTTGTCCACTAGTCTCTTCCTAACATTTTAGTTTAGTTTTTAATTTGTTGACGAAATTGTCAGTAGTATATTTAGTTTTAGTCATCATAGCTTAGTTTTCATTTAGTTTTTGTCATTGAAAAAAGGTCGAAAACAACACTGCTCCCACTGGGACAGGCACACCCCTAAAGATCCAACAACAACTGCCATTATCCGCCATGGAAACAGCGGGTTCCCGGGTCATCTCCCTATGTCTGTCCCGGTCCATGTGACGAGCTGTTAGCGAGCAAGCAGTGTTGATTTTGACAGCAAATTTTTATTTTAGTTTTTTTAGTCATAGTCTTTTGACTACTTTTGACTACATTTCAGCAGTGTTGATTTTGACAGGACATTTAGTTTTAGTCACCCGGAATGTTTTAATGTTTAGTGACGAACATTCTTCGTCATTTAGTTGACAAAATCAACACTGCAAGCAAGACATTTAAAGGGATTGTGACATAAAGCTCAATTGCACCCAAAGACCTGAACTTTTAACATTCAGTAGATTTGATGTGGTCTGGGGCTTTTCTGGCTCAAACAAGTGCTCTGATTTTCCTGCTGTTTGTGATGTCACAGCCTGCAAATCCCATATATGTCAATGGGATTTGCCAGCAGTTGTCACTGTTTTCACTGTTTTGCCTGTTGTCATGGCAGCTCAAAAGGCTTCCAGACCCCAGAGAAAACCCCAGACAACAGAAAATCCACTGAATGTTCAAAGTTCAGGTTTTTTGGGTGTAATCCCGTCATGTATGCATCTCAATGGATGAGAAGGAAAGCTTAGTCACCGTTGCTAACCTATTGGTAGCCTACGATTGGATTCTGCCCTTGCTGGAGGGGTCAGAGACTGTTGCTTTATTTTATTGTTTGTTATTTATGTATACAATATATACTGTCCGTTTTGAGATGCTGCAGCCATGTGTGTGTAGTTCAGATTGTTGTTGTTGAATCCCAAATGTGGAAGTAATGCCCAACACTGTGCATCAGCTATACAACATTCTGTGTATACTGACAGTGTGAGTGAAGCCTCAGGGTTCATTTGGTTCCTAACTATCAATAACTTTCCTTGGGACCCCCTGGAACCAAACAGCACTTTGAGAACGACTGCAATAAACGCCAGGTGTTTGTATACTTACAGTTGGCCAGACTGTAACCATGGTAACCATCCATCCCATTGCTCTGGAGGATCCTGGCCCACTCACATCGTGTGAACACCTCAGCACTGGCCACGCCCACCAACTATAGGATGAATAAAAGGCCAATAATAATAATAATGCCATTTTGTCTTTGTAATCAAAACACACACAGGGCCGATTATGACAAATAACGTAAATATACAAAGACAATAATGATACCAACAATCAAAATAAATAATGTGCTATAAAAATGTCAATATATGTCCTACTATTATTTTCGAGTCTGATTACTGTGCAATTTTTTTAAACACCCGATTACCGATTTGCTCGTCCACATATGACGTAAATTCTCCATTCATTATTTAATGTTTGTGTAAGACGAAAATCTACACTAATAGCTGAATATAGATGGGGTAGCGCCCCTCAATAATACAACTAAGAATTAAATACAAAAAATTTGATTATCTAAAATTATTGCGAAGTATTAATGGTGGCAGAACTTACCGCCAGCAGGACACAGATCAACGTAGTACGCATTCTGAATGTTTTAACTTCTACATCTGTCTGTGTGCTTTATATACACTACATCAGCTGACATCAGCAGTGGAAAGTATGACCAAGGTGCATTTACAGTCAGGTGAATAGTATTTGTTTTGTATGGCAGCCAACGTCTGCAAATGCACCGCGATGTTTGCACATGTTTTACAAGTAAAGCAGAGATTAGATGTGAAAATGTGTTTATTTTTGTCCGATAGGAGCAGAGAAGGCATGCAAACAGGCCCAAGGTGAAAAAGGTGACAGTGTGCGGGGCCCGACGCTGTGCCGCGGGCGAAGCCGCGACGCAGATCCTTTGAGCGTTTATCGGTACTAAACCCACTTTGGGGGGGGGGGGGGGGGGGGGGGGGGTCGTGGGGGACAGTATAGTCATCAGCACAAATCTATTACTCTCAGTATGTAGAAAGATGTTCAAATTAATTACTTCCTGTACTGTACTAGCCCTCCTCCCCGGCCTGTGTGTCTGTGTCAGGGACAGGGACACAGCCAGAGACACAGTGACACAACCAGGGACACAGCTAGGGACACAGCCAGCTAGGGAAACAGCCAGCTAGGGACACAGGGACATTGAAAGAAGCCAAGACCAAACAAATCAATCTTTCCCAAACGCCACCGTGATGGGCTCCAGTGATCTGTGCGACACACAGAGCACGCAGGAGACACAGAGAAGACGGGGTGTCGTTGATGTGTGAGTGGCGCCCAATAGTGGGCAGGCGCTGACCACGGAAGACAAACTTGGACAGGGAAGAGAGGTCGCACAGCTCATAGTCACGATGCAAATATGCTTTTTGTTAGTAGTACCGATACTAAACAAACATTTAAAGTCCATATAGACTTGGCTGCCTTATGACATATTTTCAAAAGCCAGGCTTTGGACGGCCCTCAAAAGAATAGTGCCCTCGGCCTCTGCTATTTGTTTAACACAATAATTCATGTCACCAACAAATACAAATGCTATAACGTACAAAGCAGAAAAATGGCGGCAGTGAATGACACTTCCCTTCGGTGGGATTAGTAGTAGAAGTAGTAGAAGGAGAATTTTCCCATGTCTGTTCCTGATTCTGTTTGCTTGACAGCCGTCATATCCAAGATGGAGACTGTGAATTTGGGAGGCTTCAAAAGGTGATTGTAGGAACCAATGGGTGATGTCAACATCACTTTGTCCATCTTTTTGACAGTATGTTGTTCCACATGCGGCGTACATCACCGTGACGTCATTCTTAATTGGACTATCTCCAGATAAACAAAGAACAAGAACACAACGCAGTGTGTCCCACGCCTACAGCAGCCTATTGGCCAGACTCGAATATACCAACGGTGACTGTTAACATGAACCAGAACTCACAAAGTACAACCGCACGTCTTGCGTGTTTTGCATCTTCACTCAGAGCTTAAATGGCTGATTCCCCGTCGTCTTTCACAGAGGAGGATTTTTCCTGCCCTGTGTGTTGCGAGATATTTAAACATCCCGTTATCCTGTCATACAGCCACAGCTTCTGTAGAGCCTGCCTGCGGGAATGGTGGACGCACAATTACAAGCAATGTCCCCTTTGCAAGGAGATGAACATCATCGACTATCCACCCTGTAACCAGGCTCTGAAGAACCTGTGTGAGACCTACGCGAAGGAGAGACACAAGAAGATGGACCCACAGAAGGCAGTCGAGGAATCGCTAGTGCTCCTGCAGGAGAAACTGAAGATCTTAAAAACAACCTGTGACCAGACGGCGGAACACATCAAGGTCCAGGCCCACAACACAGAGAGGAAGATCAAGGAACAGTTTAAGAAGCTTCATCGGTTTCTACAGGAGGAAGAGGAGGCCAGGATCGCCGCGCTGAGGGAGGAAGAGTCCAAGAAGAGTCAGATGATGAAGGAGAAGATCGAGGGTCTGAACACCGACATATCGACCCTTTCGAACACCATCAGAGACATAGAGGAGGAGCTGAGAACAGAGTGCAGCGTCGCGCAGATCGGCGACGCCACGATGGAAAGAGTCGGCGAGTTCAAGCTGCTGGACCCGCTGCAGGCGGTCAGGGGAGCGCTGATAGACGAGGCCAAGCACCTGGGCAACCTGACCTACAGAGTCTGGAGCAAGATGCTGCAGGACGTCGTCTCCTACACCCCCGTGATCCTGGACCCCAACACGGCCAACCGGCAGCTCCTCCTCTCCGACGACCTGACGGGCGTGAGCTGCGGAGAGGAGGAGGAGGAGCGACCGCAGCAGCTCCCCGACAACCCGGAGAGGATGAGCTACTGGTGCCGCGTTCTGGGCTCCGAGGGCTTCAACTCGGGCACGCACAGCTGGGACGTGGAGGTGGGAGACAACGCCGACTGGACCCTGGGCGTGCTGGCGGAGTCCTTCAAGAGGAAAGGACGGAGCGGGGGCCCGTTCTGGGTCACGCTGTACCTGAACCACGGCAAGCTCACCGTGGAGTCGCCGTCGCGGCCCCTCGTCGTCCTCTCTGTGAGGCGGAAGCCCCGGAGGATCAGAGTCCGGCTGGACTGGGACGGAGGGAAGCTGTCCTTCTCGGACCCCGACGCAAACACGCGCCTGCACATCTTCGCGGCGCGTGGCGGCGCGTTCACCGACACGCTCTTTCCGTACGTCGGCAACACAGCGGATGCGTATCTTCCTCTGAAGATGTTACCTAGAAAGCTTCGCATAATAGATGATGAGGATGTTGATGATAATGATGCAAATTATAACTAGAAAAAGTGCCCTTCTGGGCACAGGTCTCCACCAGGTTATCCACAGATCCGTGCAGTTAGAGGTAAAAACACTTTTGGGCCAGTTATAGCGCCACCTTGAGGCTGAGTTGAAATTGTTCATGTGGCATTTCGTCCTCGGCCTAGTGGGAATGTGCGTGCACAATTTCAGGGAAATCACGCGATGTGTTCATGATTTGCAGCATTTTGTTTGAAACTGAGCACTCCTGTGAACTTTGGAAGCCAATTTTAACCAATCAGGATGGAGTCTGAGAAATCTGAAAGACCCGTTTCGTTGAATGGCTCTAGAGAGACTGTGTACTAATTTGCGTGATGTTTGGACAAAATCTGTAGGTGTACTGTGAAAAAACTTGTTTTGCACAAAGCGGCCTCCTGGTGGCGCTATAACAGGCCGTTCTGGAAAGTTTGGGGCAGAGGTTCATGGTTGGCATCCAGGGAGTGTGTGTGCAAAATTTGGCATCGACCGGGTTAACGGTGGCTGAGATTAGCTGGTCACGGACGGACGGACACACGGACACACGGACGGACGGACGGAGTGCAAAACATACTCTCCCCATGCCTTCGGCTGGTGGAGACAATGATAATTATAACGATGATGATGAATATTGTTGACTTGATTGCGTAGGTAATTAAGAAATTATTAATGGATATGTACATGACTGATAATGAAACCGTTCAAATCCAATGAAAAGCGCGTCATGAAAACAATGCATTGAAATTATCGCAAGAGAGAGAGAGAGGTGTGTGTGTGTGTGTGTGTGTGTGAGTGTGTGTGTGTGTGTTTACGTGTGTGCATCAATTTAGCAAAGGTGCAGACGATCAGGAATCAGCAGAGAGTGATCGACGTTTGCGCTACTGTATGCCGTATTGAAGTGGACTCGGCTCCAGGCATCGTCTGGGTTTCCGAGGCTACACATAACTACTTTTGGAAAGGCGTCCATGCAGGAGTACAGAACAAAGCATGTTTGCTTTCGCGATCTTTGTTGAAGAAGAGTCTGGGCAATTAAGATTTTGGGCTGTATTTTGCGTGTTTTAAGTACCAGGTCTTATTCCCTAACTTGAGTAAACTAAAGACCTGGAGGCGTGATCAATGCCATTTGGCCATTCTGAGTGGCCAAAGAGCATTGATCACGCCTCCAGGTCTTTAGTTTACTCAAGTTAGGGAATAAGACCTGGTACTTAAGACACGCAAAATACAGCCCATAGTCTTACTAAAAGTACCAAAAGTTTCTCAATCTCATATTTAGATTTAGTCTGGCTTAATCTAATCACCTCTGAGGTAGGTTTCTGGAGGTCAATGATGTGTGAGGTATAGTTTTACTGAGGTTAAGTTTAGGTTTAGGTTTAGATTTAGTTTGACTGAGGTTAAGTTTAGGTATAGGGTTATGTTTAGGCATAGTTTTACTGAGGTTAAGGTTAGGAATAAGGTTAGGTTTAAACGTTTAAGCATTATTTACTTAGGTTACTTCAGGAATACCAGGCCGCGCAGTTCCGCCGGCTGTACGCCCGGGGCGATCGAGTTGGTAAAGGGGCGAGTCGTTTGGTATTATTTTAGACCTGTTTGTTATAGTGCCACCAGGAGCAAAACACTTTGAGGGGCGCTAGCCCCTCCTGTGGCAGAGCACGGAATGTGATGATAAGAGCGCCCCTCACTTCACACAAGTGTGACTTTTTCCTCCTATGCCCAGCGTTCCGGGGTTTGCATAAACACAACCGTTGGCTTGTGATTAGCTGATGACCCCATAGTGATGATTTGATTGGCTGAGCAAAGTATACATATTGAGGATACAAGTGAGGGCCGGAAAAGACGAAAGACGCAAATTGTGATTGGCCAGAATGAGATGATGTATGATGATAAGAGGGGGTGCATACAATGACTAGTTCAGACTAGTCATTGGTTAGACATGGGTTAAGGTTATGTTTAGGGTGAGGGTTTGAGATTGTAGTTGTAGGACTAATGACTGGTCTAAACCAGAAACTAAGTACTGCACCCGATAAGAGCGCCCCTCACTTCACACGGGTGTGATTTTTGCTAAATGATATATTAGTATTATTATTATTGTTATTATTATTTTTATATACATTTTATTATATTTCTGTATGCAAGCTGGGCATTTCTTTATGCCCAGCTTTGAGTGTCTGTGTGAAGTAACACAAACATTGGTTTGTGTGCATGTATGTAGCCTACATATTGAAGATAAAAGTGAGGGCAGAAAAGTGAAGACGCCAAAAGTGATTAGCCGGAATGACTTTTGTGCTGATTTGAATTGGCTGAGCATGGGATGTGATGTATGATGATGTATGATCATAAGAGCACCCCTCACTTCACACGAGTGGGATTTGTATTTCTCCGATACATCACACAAATCGATACACAGTATCTCTATAGTCGTGTGACGAATCTGTCCGATATTAATTCATATTCCATCCTGGTTGGCTAGGACTGCCTTCCAAAGTTTGCAGGATTGGTCTGTTTTGAACAAATCATGCTTCAAATCATGAATGCAGCATGCGATTTGAGGATTTTCGTCATGCAAATTTCAAAACGATCTAAAAACAGTTACATATTGTGGGGGTCTGTATGCTCACCAAGGTTTTAAAACGACTCAAAACAACACCAAAGTATGATAATTGTGGGTTTGAGCAGCGAGCCCAGAATAGTTCTCTACAGAACGTTTTCATTGGCATCTAATTACTGCACATGCTTTCAAATAATTGTAGTTGTAATTTAGATCCCAAGCAATACTTCTGTACACAAGCTGTGAGCTTGTACATCTGATATTATTGTAATAATAATAATCTAAATCTACAAAGTAACTAAAATGGTCAAATAATTGTAAAAAGTACAATATGTGCCTCTAAGAGGCAGTATACATACAGTAGCATAGACTTGGCTGCTATGTATACTGCATGCATGCCCATACGGGTGGGTCATGTGTGGGGAACTCGACTCGACTCGACTGAACTAATTTAATTTAATTTAATTTAATTTAATTTAATTTAATTTAATTTAATTTATTTTATTTTATTTTATTTTATTTTATTTTATTTTATTTTATTTTATTTTATTTTATTTTATTTTATTTTAATTTAATTTATTTTATTTTATTTTATTTTAATTTAATTTAATTTATTTTAATTTAATTTAATTTAATCTAATTTAATCTCATTTCATTTCATTTAGGTCCAGGTCACACTGGTATAATAAACCAAGAGGATGGTACTGGACTGATACTGACAAGCTAAAATACAGTTTAGTGTTTTACCGACAGACCATGTTGTGGCTAAATAGCTCGCCACGCGTGCCGTCAAGTGCTTGAGTTTATGCATCACATAAACGCGTAAAAATGTCCCGCCAACAAAAGAAAGTGACAGAGATCAATCATACTACCACTACTAGTCACCAACGTCATCCTCAGAGTCGTCCTCGTCATCGCCGTCGCCATAGTCGTCGTCCAGCTCCGTCGTCACGCCGATCCGCATTGGTAACATCCTCAGGGGAACGGCGCTGTCGCCGTTGCCGACATACGGAAAGAGCGCGCCGTCGAACGTGTGCCGGAAGGTGTGCAGGCACACGTCGGTGTGGGCGTCCGAGAAGGACAGCTTCCCTCCGTCCCAGTCCAGCCGGACGCGGACCCTCCGGGGCTTCTGAGCCACGGCGATGTACGCGAACGACCCCGTCCCCGAGGACTCGGTGGTGTACTTGCCGTCGTACAGGCACACGCTCCAGAACGGGCCGCGCCGCTGCCCCTTCCGCTCGTAGGACTCGGCCAGCACGCCGATCTCCCAGTCAGCGTTGCCGCGGACCTCCACGTCCCAGCTGTGGTCGCCCGACGTCAGGCCCTCGGAGCCCAGGACGTAGCCGTAGCTGTCGAAGCGCTCCGGGTTGTCGGGGAGCCGCCGCTCCTCGCCGGGCATCACGCTGGCCATGTCCTCGGACAGCGTGTACACCGAGTTGGCCGTGTTGGGGTCCAGCACCACGGGGGCATAGGAGACCACCTTCCTCCTCATCTCGTCCCAGACCCTGAAGGCCAGGTTGCCCAGGTGCTTGGCCTCGTCGATCAGCGCCCCCGGCTCCATCTCGGGGTCCTTCACCGTCTCCGCAGCGTTCCTGTGGCTCTCATGTGTGACGCCGCGGTCGCCCTGCAGCTCCTCCTCGACGGCTCGGATCGCGCCCGAGAGGACCGAGATCTCGCCGTCGAGACTCTCGATCTTCTCCCTGATCGTCTGGCTCTTCCGCTTCTGTTCCTCCCTCAGTGCAGCGATCCTGGCCTCCTCGTCCTCACGGAGGAACCGCTGGAGCTCCTTGAACTGTTCCTTGATGCGTCTCTCCGTGTACTGGGCCTGGACCTTGATGTGTTCCTCCGCCTGGCCGCAGTTCGCTTTGACCTCCGTGAAGACCTGCAGCTTCCCCTGCAAGAGCTCCAGCGATTTTTCGGCCGCCTCCCTGGGATCCATCGTTCTCTCCTTTTACGAAGGTCTCCCCTGGAGTGTGGATCCTGGTTCTTGCTAAACGAACACCTATAGGATGTGTCGGTATTGTTTCGTGTAGAAAGACTGTGCCGCGTTCCTGATTTTATCTCTAGAAATAGAGCAATAGAGTGACGACATAGTGGCATCACTTAAGCAACATTACATTCGGGGGGGGGGGGAACTCGCCCGTCATTAATGCACGCCTGCGATGCTGCAGGAACGAGGGTGAGTTCCGAAAGCAACGCAGAAGTGCATTAATGACGTTAAACCACCCCATCGAGTGTAATATTGCAATTATACAACAGTTACCCTTAAAACTAAGAAAATCACTGAAAAAACGTGTTATTTTAATGACAGATGTAGTCCCTACGACCACAAATGTCCCAAGAAACTAGCTAGCCTAGCAGAGTTTGTTGCGCTCTGGGAGAACAGAGCAGCTTCTTTGTTTTGATTAGGTGTGGAGTGGTGCTCGCTTAAACCACGGCTAGAAGGCTGTTTAAACCAATCAGATTGCTTCCTCGAAACAACCTGTTGTATAATACATATTACCCGTGCCAAAAACTGAAAGTCCCTTTCAGTTTTTGTTGGTTTGATCCTTCTTTTTCCGACGTTTTTTTGCAGTTCTGACCTAATTTGGCATAATGGTAGTGTGTGTGTGTGTGTGTGTGTGTGTGTGTGTGTGTGTGTGTGTGTGTGTGTGAGAGTGAGTAATGGCATTAGCCAATTCAACACTTATTCTCCAATGTAGGTTACATGTTCCACGAAAGTCACTACGTGATTTGACTGACAAAACTGTACAGTTAGTGAGACAATGGACTGGCCTAAACACACACACAACACGTGACATTATATTTCACAGTAAAGGTGAGGGTGGTCTGGGGATCCCCAATTTTGAATGGGTTTATATTGCTTCGCGTCTCTCCCATCTGTTGAATATGCTGAACAGTGATGACCAGTATGTGAGAAGGCTTGCTCGTTCTTCTCTTTTCTTGGACCTAAAAAGACGCAAGGTCCCCCTGGCAAGTGGTTCGGACTCTAGCTTCATGGGCTTCAAGAGGAAACCCAATGGAAAGCTGGACAGTCGCTCTCCTGGCTTTGGTGTGTGGTCAGACTGGCCAGACCTAAATGACATGTGCTGCTGGGCTGACGTTACCCTGGAGTGGGTAGGGTCTAACTCTGAGGCGGTGGCTTAGATGGGTTACAAAATCGTGGGATAAAAATATATATATAAAAAAAAGAAATGTCCATCAAAAATAGCAGAAATAGCAGATATACACAGACGTGTTTTCTACTATCAACTCTTTCCGCTATGTTGTACATTTTTTTGGAAAGAAAAACATTAAATGTGGAAGTGATTTCTTTGTATATTTAAGTTATTATGCCATATCTGCAATATAGTGCAATTTGTATAACGTTCTAATGTTCAATGCAAAAAATGTCTAAGTCTCTTGGCCAGGCCTGGTGGAGACAAATACGCCAAGACATACACGTAAGTCATAAGCCCATTGCTAAAGTGGTAAGCCTATAGAGCGTTGCAGTACCGCCCACTTTCATGACGACGCCAGGCCCAGGAAATAATTCCCAATGCATTTTCCCCATAGACATTTCAAAAAGTATTTATTTAAAGATGGGAGTGCCACAATTTTTGTATTTTTCCAGTATTTCATGTGTATGAGATGACAGTACTTCATTAGACACCCTGGAGTTGTTTTTATGTGCAATGGTGTATTGACTTTGTATTTAGGGTTTCTTCCTGGAGGCTGAACCCTTGACAGTCAAACGGGCCAATGAAGTAAACAGTAATACACTGACACGAAACAAGACAGGAACGCCCAAAAACGTCACAGCCGGTTTTTTAACAAGACAGGAACGCCCAAAAACATCACATCCGGTGTTTTACCCCGGGCAGAATTTTCTATGGCTGCCAATGCAACTTTTTCCAATCCTTAATCACATACGGCAAACACCTATGCCGATAATATCTAACTTGCGGAGGTAACGTGCCTTGTCCGCGGGCAACAGATCTTTCAACGTATGGCATTGCAAATACGTTAGATAATCGCTACTCTGCGCAATATTGTTTTGAAAATGCCGCAAATTGCATTGCAGTGAACGAGAGCAAATCACAAATCACAAATCTTACCCCGGGGGGTGGGCGGAGCCGCGGAGTCGCAGCTGACACCCCTCCCTCCGCTCTGATGACGCGTTGTTATGTCAATGTATATAGTAACACCACACTATCAGCCCCTCCCCTAACCCCTCCCCCTTTATCATACAACTAGAGCTGTGGGTGCGGCTTCAGTTCAGGTGGATCACCACCCACCAGGCAATCCAGGCATACTTAATGAACTGGTGGGCGTGTCCACATAAAAGCATGATTTAAACAAATACTGTACACTTTTTGGAAAAAGTTCTTCCACCTTATATTGTAATAATACCTGATGATCATGTTTTAGGGTAGAAAGAATGGTGGCACTCCATCTTTAAAGACCTTTTAAGCGTTGTACGAAGCCAACTCGAGTCGTGACAAAGCCAACAAAGACAACAAACACAATATTTTGGACCAAACAAATAAGTGCCGTTTCTTTCTTCTTTCTAATTTTGTTCAGCCCAAAACATTGCGTTTATTGTCATGATTTGTCACGACAAGAGTTGGCTTTGTCCGCGGCGTAAACGTCTTTAAAAAAATACTTTTTGAAAAGTCTATGAGGAAATCACTGCCATTGAAAATAAAATAAAAAAATGCCCTGGGTATATTTGTTCGGGCACCGCTCAATTCACCCTTCGTCAGCCTTCTGATTGGTCCCTGGATGTTTGTCCAACCACGAAACGGTGCGAAGAGGGGCAGAACCACAGGTGGGACTTGACAAAGGGGTGAATTGTGATTGGATTTCACTCCCTCCGAAGTAGTGAGGGACCAATCAAGGCCCAGTAGGCCTATGCAAATATTATTACCAAAGGCTTTTATTTTTTATTGTATTAACCCCGTGCACAAATGCAGGTTCCACGCTGAGATTCCAGACTAATATACAGCAGTGAGTCTTAGCCTGGCCATGCAAGGCAAAAAATGTTATGCGTGTGCCGCAACTAGTTCAACCGCCAGCAGGTGTCAGTATTGCACCGAGGCAGTCCCCTCTAGTGGTTGCCCTACTGCTGACCCCTCTATCAGGCTTCCTTTTTATGAATTCCCTTATGTTAGGGGGCAGGGACGTACACACACACACACACACACACACACACACACACACACACACACACACACACACACACACTGTTGTGAGCACTGAGCTTGTAGATCAAAAGTTCACGTCCCTGTTGGGCGAGGCGGGCACAGACCATGTAGTGTCTTATATATGATACTAACGTGTTTAAAAACCTTAAAATGAGCAAAACTCAAGAAACTGTACCTCTGAAGGATATTACAGTGGTAGGGGGATTTTAGATCGCCTCATATAAGAACTGTGTTTGAAAAATAAAAGTGTCACCCAGGCCGTTACACTCATATGAATATGACAAATCAACTGACTGAGAGAAAACGCTAATTGTTACTGCTACTGAATTCGTTACATTTTCGCTAGAAACAGACTGTATCATTATATGAGTGACTGTCTGACGCAAACGATACAGACAAACCTCCCCTGACAATAACGCTGAGACAGCTTGTTTATTTTTGCCACAATGCTTATAGGAAACGATTTTAAGATGACCCCATGTTATTCTCCAATCTCCATCGAGAAATCACTTCCGTGAACCAGGGGAATCGAGGGGATGAGCGGGTGACGTCAGGACTGAGAATCGCAAGACCAGTTTGTGAAACAGAATTCAACAACACATTCATGGTCAAATAAATCTCCACTTAAACAAACTCACGCCGGATTGTTTGCTATATAGCTTGGTTGTTGCCTGGCTGCTGTCTCCTCCAGCAGCTTCCAACATGTTTGTTTGAACCACATTAAGCATTGGTGTAATTAATTCAACAGCCAGCTGGCGCAGGTCAAGTTAGCAGCTGTAACACTGCTAACATAAAGTAGCTACAGTAGGCCAGAAAAATGATGTGTACAACTCAGCCACCATGGTAAGATTAGAAAAGGTAAAAGTCTATGCAGTATAAGGTGAGACGTGGACATCGTCAAAGGATTCCAGCTGTGTATGTCTGTAATGCACTGTGACTGTAGGCTGCCGTGTGCGCACACACACACACACTCACACTCACACTCACACTCACACTCACACACAGTTTGACATGCATGTTAGTCTACGGACCCGCAACTCTGAGAGTGTACAAATGTACAAAAGATGTGCTAGTGTAGGTGTCAGGCTAGTGTAGGGTATAAACAGTGTACACACAATAATCTCTCTCTCTCTCTCTCTCTCTCTCTCTCTCTCTCTCTCTCTCTCTCTCGGGTGGATATCTGTCCAAAAGCATCAAAAGTAGCGGCAGATCCACAAGCTGAAAATGCGCATCGAGCAGCGTTGTTTTTGACTAGCACATTTTGATTTTAGTTTTAAGTCATAGTCTTTTGAATATAGTTTTCATTCAGTTTTAGTCACATAATAGTCATGGAATGTTTTAGTATTAGTCGCAGTTTAGTCGACTAAATATACGATTTTGAGTCGACTAAATCTACGGTTGATTTAGTCGACTGAAACGTATTTTGGCGGGCCTTGGTGCGGTCGTAATGGCTGATTTTACACTTGCTGAAAATAGCCGATCTACAAGTTCACAACGGCATGCGACCAAGTGAAAAATGACTTGTGTCTTGTACTGGATCTCTTGTCCACTAGTAGTCCCTTCCTAACATTGAATATTCTATTTGTTGACGAAATTGTCAACATATTTACTTAGTCTTATAGTTTTAGTCATCATAGCTTAGTTTCCATTTAGTTTTCGTCTTAGTTTTTTTTTTTTTTTGCGGCTTACGCCTTTTATTGAAATGATGAGCATCATTTTGAGGGACCTTACTGTACATGAAAACGTTTGGGAACCATGAGTGAAGTAGGACGTTTACAGAACAACACCAGTACCATCACAAGACCTTCAGTTGACTGTACAGAGAGAGAGAGACGGGGGATGGTCAGCTCTCTGGGCGGGCACACACACACACACACACACACACAGGTCATCCAGATGGGTAGAGAGACTAGCCCGGGGTGCTGCTGCACTGTACCAGCTGTAACATCTGCTCTCTCTCTCTCTCTCTGCTGCACCAAACGACTCTGCCTTGCATGACCTGCACAGAGTAACATGCGCAAATGCTCGCACGAGCGCACGCACGCAAACACACACACACAGTGGCTGTGGGTGGACTATTTGCCTACTTTTAAGGGAATAGTCAGTTTTAATGCTTTTCATTGGTTCAATATAAACCAACAAGACACCATTAATAAGGTAACTGATGTGTTTTGGTGAAAACTTGGTGCCAATTGCCTAATGGCTCGTACACACTGCACGATATTTGCTTCGATTATGCTGTCGGGGACCATCTTTGACGATCGCCCACAAAAATCCCGATCTGACCCAAGATCGTGCTTTGAGTCGTGACAACTCATGACAACAAACACAATATTTTGGACCAAACAAATAATTACAAAGAAGAAAAACAACCAAAAAAAGTGTTGTAACCTGCCGTTTTTTTTCTTCTTTCCAATTATTTGTTCGTTTTGTTTGTTGTCATGATTTGTCACGACAAGAGTTGGCTTTGTCTGCGGCATAAACGTCTTTAAATAAGTACTTTTTGAAATGTCTGAGGAAAATGAACGGAGAATCTTTTCCTGGGCCCTGGTACGGGGGCAGGACTGCGACGCTCTATAGCGCACGTATAGGATATCACAAACATTTCACCCTGCGTAGCCTGGCTATTCCTGTGTGTGGCGTGCACGCAGAGGGGGGGGGGGGGGGGGGAGAGAGAGAGAGAGAGAGAGAGAGAGAGAGAGAGAGAGAGAGAGAGAGAGAGAGAGAGAGAGAGAGAGAGAGAGAGAGAGAGAGAGAGAGAGAGAGAGAGAGAGAGAGAGAGAGAGAGAGAGAGAGAGATGCGTCCAGCGTCCTGTGTCGGTCTCGCGCTTGTATACAGTATCCTGCACGTGCGTGAGATGTCAAAATGAATTGGAATAAAAAACAAATGATGTAGCCTATATGTATCGGGTCTGGAGCGCATCTTGGTGAACTCTTAAGCTTGCAGTGTGTGATGCCTAGTCGGCGACCAATCGTTTAGTGTGAAAGCCACAGCGATATAATGACTATGACGATTTCAAAAAAAGACTGCACTGCAGTGTGAAATACATAACGATCTGATGACTCGCCGACAACTTCAAAACTCCTACAGTGTGTAGGGGCCATAAACTGTAATCCTGGGCACCATTCTCCCTCTGACAACCTCCAATGCACGAGGAGTGAGCAGGTCGCTTCTTAACAGATGGGGGTGGAGTTTCCCTGGTTGGACGTAGCGCGTGGAAGGAACACGTTATTCCAACCAGTTCCTTTCCCCTCCATCAGGCGCCACGGCTGGCCAGGGGGAGGCAGTTTAGAGACCAGGATTATTGCATGTTTTTTTGTGAGGGGACCTCACACCTACCCCTTTTTTACCATACAGCATGTTTTCCCTTTTTTACTTTCTTCATTATGAATTCCAGTTTTCAGTATTTGTACGTCTTTAATTGTTGTTGAATTGAAAATGGTGGACCCTGATGTAAACACGTCTTGTGCTTTTCATGGTTTCATCCACAGACAGTAGCAGTCTTTGTATTAACTTTCGTTTGAAATGTTACCCATTCTACATTCTGTGAAATAAAACATTTCAATCGATCAATCAAATCCTATAGGGGACACACGGGGAGAACATGCACACTCCACACAGAAAGAAAGGCCCTTTTGCCAACCTGCATGTATGACTTCTCTAAACATACAAAAAAAAAGATTAAATGTTTCTTCCCACATTAAGTCGACTTCTTTGTCTCCTTTGACTTTACCAAGATCATTTGCATCGTCGGACTAGATGGCCAATTAAGGCAAACAAAGACGACGCTCCCAGAGAGATAAATGAGACGAGTGGAAGCCATTAAGGCACAAACACACACACATAAACCAACAAACATGTTGATGAATGAAGTGACTGAGGAGCTAGGAGAGGTCTCTGTCTCCGCCACGGGCCCCGTGGGAGGGAGGGAGGGACACACACACACACACACACACGTATACGTTGTTGTGAGCCGACAGGCTCGAGAAGTTCTTTTAAATGCAGCCATGACACTTGACTGACTACTGCTGAGATGGATATCTGCCAAGAGAGAGAGAGAGCATCTGTCCTTCTCTCCCCATGGCACCACGCAGGCACTAACGCACAGTTGAGTTTTTTTGTTAGGAGATCCTTGACATGAACATGTTTGAGAGCCATTGTAGTGAGTCCATGCATGCATTCATGCACGCGCACGCACGCATGCACGCACATTTGCAAAACAAACAAGCTAGTGGTTTTAAATAAATGTCACCTCTGTTATGCGGATAATAACAAAGTCTCTTTATATGACTCAGCACGGTAGAACACCTATCTACTGTCTGCACTGCTTGTGTGTGTGTGTGTGCGTGTGTGTGTGCGTGCATGCGTGTGCGCAGCAGTGCGTTCCTGCTTTGCATGCATGTGCACGGAGCGACAGTTTGCCCTGTGGCGGACAGATGAACCAGATGGACAGACACAGTGTCACGGTGCGTCAAGGGTTGAACTCAAAAGCAGGCAAACTAAATGGTGCATATTTGTATAGCGCTTTTATCCAAGGCGCTTTACATAGATTGTCGACAAAATCAACATTGCTTCAGTCCCCACTATTTATTTGGGGGCAACACTAGGAAGCCATGTACACACTGTCACTGTGCTGGTGTGTCACACAGTGACACAGATTCCAGGCTGTGGCTTGATTAGGGAAGTGGTCACAGGTGTGTAAGGTGATAGGGAACTGTTGGGCTGATGAGGTGGAGGAGGAGGGAGGGGAGACAAACAGACAGACATGAGACGTGAGACGTGAGTTTGAAACTAGGACCGACGACAAACTCGAGCAAAACATTTCGGGTCTTATTCGGGTATAATTGGCCTAATAATGACTCATTTAGGACCTAGTTAACCGAGTTAATCATAATAACAGTATGTGACTCTTATTGTGTTGTTGTTTGGGTTAGATTTCTTTAAACCTGGTGCAGGTGAAAGTAAAACTACAATAGGTTTTTGCTGTCTCGTCATGTGTCTATCTGTCAACTCACTCGCTGTGCATTCTGCATTCAGCACGCTCTGATAGACATGTCAAAAGATTATCCTCTCCACCAGCAGGGGGTGCTGGAGCACCCTCCGCACCCCCCTTCCAGCGCTGATGGAGTAGACCTACTGCACTGTCTGCACACAGAGTTTTCTGTATGCTATTTAAATAGTCCTGACAAATGCTGCCATTTGTCCCAAAGTGACTACAAAAAAGTGCTGCAATTTGTTTAAAATGTACATAACGATGCAATGTGACATAGCTCTGTTTGCAAAATGCTGTACCCTACCCCTTCCAACAGTATATTTCCCCATTTTCAACAGTTTTTTTTTTAATATATTGATTTGGCATCTTTTGCCTTCCGGCTGGCTTGGCAGCCCAGGTGCCCAGACGGTTGAGCTAACCGTCCGGGGACTGTTCTTATGAGCATTTGTGCCTGTCGTAGACATGCGCAGAGCATGGTTCAGTCAGGGAACCTCAGTGCAGTCGCTGCCGGCCGTTAATTGGGCCGCCTCAGCCTCACGCTCTCATTCACATGATTCACTCAGCCAATCACACACTCACTCCATCTTCATATACCGGCTACTTTAACCGGAGATTTGCATTCCTCTGTCTGTTGCTTGCTTGCTGCTGCTGTTTCAGCGTGCCGCTGTATACAAAACCTGCTGCTCACCCACCTCCACCCCAGCTACCACCTGTCGTTTTGGATCTACCGTTTAGGTACGGCCGGGACTGATGCGCTTGATCTGAGTACCTAAAAAGCAGATCCAATACATCGCCAAACCATAATAAATATACAGCATTGCTCATCTATATTCAATACATATATTTATTACATCCTTCTTGAGTTGTCTGACTGAAATTGTATTGTGACACTTGACAGACAGACTGTGATGTCAGCATTGATGGGAAAACACTCTGGATTTGATCTCCATCGACACACACACACACACACACAACTGTAAGTTGACCGCCAGTGTGTAGATATTATTTTAACAGCTGGCCATAACGTGTGTCATCACTCTAGATGTTATCTCCCTTCTATGTAAATGCAGATGCAAATGTGCCAGGGTCACCGTATTTACACAGTCCAACAATCCTCAGCGCAAATTTAACCCTGACAGTAGCCTATAGACTAGACTCAGCGTCGCAGTCACGCCCCCTTTCATGACGACGCCACAGGCCCAAGAAATAATTCCCAATGCATGCATTTTCCCCATACACATTCCAAAAAATATTTATTTAAAGACCTTTTAAGCGTCGTACAAAGCCAACTCGAGTCGTGACAAATAATAACAAACAATATCTTGGACCAAACAAATAATTACAAAGAAGGAAAACAAAACAAAAAATACTTTTTTTTTTCTTTCTAATTATTTGTTCGGCCCAAAACAATTGGGTAATTTGGTGTAATGGAACGACATGCTCAGCGGGTTGTCGAAAAAACTAAGACTAAATATAGTGACAATTTTGTCAACAAATAAAAGCTAGGCTAAAATGTTAGGAAGGGAAAAAGGAAAGGAAGGAAAGGTACTACGTTTACCCAGGGTAACTGGACTAAGCTCAAGAACTTGTTTACAGCCAGGCCCTGCTCATAGAACATTTCATGGTAGGGGTTCAATGCCTTGCCCAAGGGCACTTCAGCGGTGGTAATTTTAACGTGCCGGTACGGGAATACGAACTAGCGACCTTCCGATATCAAGACCGCTCCGCACACCGTTCGGCCACCGCTGCCCACAGGGACTAGTGGACGAGATCCAGTATAAGTCATTTTACACTTGGTTGCATGCTGAAAATAGCCAATCTACAAGCTCACAACGCGCTGCGACGCGTTGTGAGCTTGTAGATCGGCTATTTTCAGCCAGTGTGAAATCAGTCATTACGACGGCATCAAGGCACCGCCAAAATACAATTTCCTCGACTAAATGTTGATTTATTTTTGACTAAAATCTTGTGATATTTAGTCAACTAAAACTAGACTAGAACACCAAAACATTCCAGGTGACTAAAATGTGACTAAAAACTCAACTTTCAAGAGATTTGCTGTTGAAGTAAATGAACTATAAAGAGAGAGGAGTGCTTTTCCTCGCCCTATAGAGCCCATAAACAAACGTACTAAAATACTCAGAAGAAAGTCGACAGCAGACAAGGCAGATGAATGAGGGTTTCGGAGTCCAGATTTATTTACAGAGACAAAGTACAGCTGCATGGCTTGAGCCATGCACCCAACCCTTCAGCCTCACGGCTTCCGGACAACTCACCCCACATAGACAGTTCTGGCTAGTTTATAAAGAAGCCCAATACACATTTGAATAGCTCAAGCAGACAGTCGTTTGACACCCAAACCAAATGGTCCCCAGGTCACTAGGTGTACTATGGTCACAGCTAAGCACAGTATAGGAGCCCTCTCTCTAGAATAAATGCTGCTAAGCTAGATAAAAGTAGGCCTATAGCTATTTTACCATAGAGTGCAAGCTGTAATGGTGCCTATACGTCTGTCCTGTTGGTCGAGTAGTATTATTCAGGCCTATACAGATTTAGATGTGAAACAATTTAGTCTAGTTTAACATTAGGCTATATTAATGAAATGTGGTTCCATAATACACGACACTGTCAAAATCAACACTAAGGACTGTGTGTGTGTGAGAGGAACGTCATTATGCGGTTCAACCTTGTACCACTAAATGAAGCTCCGTCGTCTGATGATTTATGACAAACACCAGCCATTGGCTGCCTGACTTTGCGGGTTGAGGAAAAAGGTCGTGCTGATTGGTGTTCTCTGGTTGATTGTGATATCGATGAGAGGCCATCTGTCGTCGGGAGCACGCACGCAGCGGGCTTTATACGACCGAATAAACCATTTAACTACACTTATACTGGAAAGTATAAGTGTGGAGGATTCTACAAAATGTCTTCTAAATCCTCACATGAAATACCTCATGTTTCTATGTCAGTGGTTCTCAATATGTCATGTCAAGGACCCCAAAAATGTAATTGGCCGCCGATCCCCGTCTGAAAATATATGGAGTTCCAGTGACCTCCCAGAAGCAAAGATTTGAGTTCAAAACGTTGGCTCTGAAAGAATATATTCAAAGATTTGCGCCACATTTTCACGATTTAAAAAAAATAGCAGACCTACAAGCTTGTATATAGGTCTGCTATTTTTCAACAGCTAAAGTATAACATAATGCTTATATAATGGTAATCATTGCTATAGTTTTGGTTCAGCAAAACCGTGTTCAGTAACCGTGCTAAATAGCTCTATATTGTGACAGTAATCATTGCTATAGAGTGTGTGTTCAGTAGCAGTGTTACATAGGTCTATGTTGAGACAGTAATCATTGCTATAGTTTTTGTTCAGTAACAGCTACAGGTATTGTGATAGTAATCATTGCCATCAAATCAATCAATCTTTATTCACCAATCCTTAGATGGACACTGACCACTTGTGTGGTCAACCCCAAATCACAGCAGACCAGCAGCAGTGTTTTGAAGTGACCACGGAGGCTGAATGAAGTGACAGAGCTCTCTCTCAGGCGGCGATAAGGAGGAGTAGGTAGGAAGGGTCGTTCCTCAAACCAAAACAAAACACGCCAGGGGAAATCCTCGTCCTATCCACTTCCTCTTCCTGCCTGCGCAACGCCCAATCAGACACCGGTGCTGATAAGACAACGTGTACGTGTCACTGTCAGAAAGCATTAAGCACAGTACCGGCACGCACACGCACGCCTGAACGCATGTGCGCACACGCACGCGGTTCATTTGTTTGTAGATGTATCTTTTCAGTCAGGTTTATTTCGAATATACCAATAAAAACAGAAACAATTATTTGCATTTTTCGAAATCACAACGAAAAACTATTAAAAATAAATATTAGATTACAAAATATAAACCAAAGAAAGAAATCTAAGCATATCCGAAAAGTAGTGAGATGCAGCAAAACGAATAAACCCCCAGCCCTCTGTAATTAAATATAATTACTCTTGACTTAATTCTGTGCTTCAAATTATACGACTCTTAAAAGAGTTATAATGACTTAACCCATTCTGGACGGGGACCCCTTTTGGTGTTTTAACTAAGCATTATGTTATACTTTAGTTATTGAAAGTGTGCAGATCTACAAGTTCATAGCGCGCCACTCGGTGGCGCGCTATGAACTTGTAGGTCTGCTATTTTTGAAAAATCGTAAAAATGCGGCACAAATCTTTGAATAGGTATATATATTCTCAGGCCTTTCAGTTTTTGAGAGCCTAAACATAAAGTTCGGCAACTTATCCTATACAAAAGTGGTGTATTTTAACGTTCTCCAACGGGGTGTGGATGGAAACATTGCTCAATAACATACACCTCCAGGGACGTGCACACATAGACATCAAAGGGGGCTTCAGCCCCTGCCCCATTTACCCGTCTGTAAAACAACTGCCCTCTCCAGAACCCGAATGCAGCATTTACCCCCCCCCCACGAAGTCTCCTGAACTTGACCACAGTATTTTCCGCTGAAACAATTTCTTTTTCGAAATCCATGTCGTTACGCCTGCATCTCCACTAGCTAAAGGGTGCTGGGTTGCGCCCCGAAAATAGCTCTCAAAAATAGCAGATCTACAAGCTCACAAGCCTGTGAGCTTGTAGATCTGCTATTTTTGTCCAAAAGGGCCCTCTTAACGGGACTTCAGCCCCTAGCTGCCCCTCTAACACTCTCTGCACGTCCCTGAACACCTCCTACGCATTTTCACTGTTGTAGAAAAAATTTATGTAAGCCTCAAATTGCCATTCGTTTTGTAATAATTGAGACAGGCCTAAAGTCAGGGCCGGTTCTAGCCTGCCCCACTTGGGTGGGCAGGATGTTTTGGGGTCAAATCCCTGTAAACTCCCCCGAAATGCATTAAAAAAAATCAGTTTATCTATCTTCTCCTACCAACAGTAACCATATTTCAATCAGCTGGTGCTCATTAACCAATGAGAAATTATAAATGGTACAGATTGTGGTTTTATTTTATATTGGCTAAAAATAAATATTCCCCATAAGTTGGGCGGGCAGGATGCACGTTTGGGTGGGCTCTGCCTAGGTCCAGCCCTGTGCCTATTGACCATTTGCAGACCGCGTTCAGTTCATTTGGAAGCACTCGTTTTCAGTAAAGCAACGTCCTGCTGCCTCCTGCATCACGTGCAAATTCAAAACAGGTGGTACGCAGGGCAGTTGAGTGATATCTAACGAGCACTTCCAAACCGCAACACTTAGAAAAAGGATAGAAAGTAACTCATAACATGTCTACCGTGGATTCTTATGAAACAAACACTTTGAGGATGGAAAGAGGATAATTCAAGCTTTTCGTATACAGCTGCAATGTTGGTGAGTTTGACGTTGTGTAACACAATCAAATTCTGTTTGGATGAATGGCCTGCCAATGGGAAGTTGCACCTTGTTAGCACCTCGCCATTAACTAAGATGGCCGCGGTCTGCATATGGTCCATCGTCCACTACCATGGGGTTACTGTGGCTATAGGCTTCTATGGAGTCATGTTGCTCCAGGGTAAACAGACCCGCTGGCTAGGCTATATAGTACGCGTCCCGCCGTGGACAAAGTGGCGAAGGCCTGGCCATCGCTGCAGGAAGGGTGTTTCTGTCAAGAGCGCTTATCACCGCAATGACACGATAACACACACACACACACAACACACACACGCGCGCAGACACGCGCATGCACACGTGCACACACGCGCGTGTTTTGGCAGAGGAAAGGGAACTGGCTGACATGTGCAGTGGTGCATGGAATAAGTATATACTCAGATTTTGTTTGTTTTACTAAAATAAATGTTGCAATAGGATGATAATAAAATAAATATATGTATATTTATAAGAAAAGGGCCTATTTTCAAAACATACTAAAAGTAAAATTGCAAAAGTATCGTCAACATGTTTTTAAATCAAATCAAACTGTATTTGTATAGCACATTTCTAATGACCGAGGTCAAAAGAATGCTTCACATCACAGAGCACAATAAAGCACAGCAAAAAAGAAGAGGATAAGAAGACAGAGGAAAGAAAAAAGGAAGGAAAAGCAGTTGACAAAACAGTTTGTTTAGAACAGGTGCATGTATTTGGTTCGACGTCATATAACAGACGGACACGCAAAAGTCCGACACCATACCTACCTGAAACCCTAACCGCACGCGGAAGCCACAGTTAGGTCTTAATCTTAACCCACTTTGGGGCGGGAATCCCTTTTGGTGTTTTAAAGCATTATGTTATACTTTGGCTATTGAAAAATAGCAGATATACAAGCTCATATGCTGCGCTACGAGCTTGTAGGTCTGCTATTTTTGAAAAGTCGTGAAAATGTGGCTTTTGAATATAAGTCTTTGAATATATATTTCAGAGCAAACCTTTTTAACTAAAATATTGGCTTCTGGGGGGTCCCTGGAACTACATATTTTTGAGATGGGGGTCCGTGGCCCAATAGAGATAATTCTGGGGGTCCTCGACATTAAAAAGGTTGAGCACCACTGACATATATAGAAACATGGATTTTTTAGAAAATATTTGAAGCCTTTTTTTTTAATCGACCTCAGTCCAATGTGGAAGGGACATCCGCACACTGCCACTTGCTAGTTCAGAGCAATTTTATTGAGCAACGTTTCGGTCTTGCGACCTTCCTCAGGCTTCCTCAGGCCTTAAGCCTGAGGAAGGTCGCAAGACCGAAACGTTGCTCAATAAAATTGCTCTGAACTAGCAAGTGGCAGTGTGCGGATGTCCCTTCCACATTGTATACTCTCTGTCATCATCGCACCTGCTCCAAATTGCCTGCCGGGTGTGCGGAAGTCTTCTCTCTATAAATCGACCTCAGTCCAAAATAGAACGTCGCAGGTTCCGCCCCCAACGAGGGCCCAGGAAATAATTCCCTGTTCATTTTCCTCATAGACTTTTCAAAAAGTATTTATTTAAAGACGTTTACGCCGCGGACAAAGTCAACTCTTGTTGTGACAAATCATGACAATAAACACAATGTTTTGGGCAGATCAAATAATCAAATAATCAGTAAAAAGAAGAAAAAAAAGGCAGGGTACAACACCTTTTGTTTTATTTCTCTTCTTACTAATTATTTGATCGGCTTTGGGCCGATTAAAAAATAGCAGATATACAAGCTCAGCTACAAGAGCTCAGCTATTTTCATGGCGCAACCCCCACACTCTATACCTGTGCGGGGTATATACTTTCAACGCAAAAATGTGTGTTCAACTTTGGGAGAGTTCGGAAAAAGGCAACTGTCCTGAATGCTGCCTTCGGGTGTGGCATTAAGGGGGGGTCGAGGGGGGTGGGAATTTGCATTTCTTTCACAAGAGTAAATGCTGCAGTGCATGGTCTGGAGAACACTATTGGCCTGACATAAAAATAAAAATAAAATGTTATTTTAATATTTTTATAAAAATGTTAATCATGAGAATTCTCTGAAAAACCTCATGTTTCTATATCAGTGGTTCTCAATGTGTCATGTGAAGGACCCCAACATTTTTATGTAATATGCCGCCGACTCCCATCTGAAAATATGTATTTCCAAGGACCCCCCCACAAGCAAAGATGTGGGTTAAAAACGTTTGCTCTCAAAGAATTTATATTATTCAAAGATTTGCGCCACATTTTCACGATTTTTCAAAAATAGCAGATGTACAAGCTCGTAGCGCTGCACTCGGTGCTGCGCTATGAGCTTGTACATCTGCTATTTTTCAATAGCTAAAAGCATAACAGAATGCTTAAAACACCAAAAGGGGTTCCCGCCCAGAATGGGTTAAAAGGGCAGTGTATATTTTTTCAGAATATTTCTTTTATTTAGTCTTAAGGTCATTACACACTGGCGAATTAGCGACGCGATGCGAATAAGCGATCTGAAAATGCGAAATATTGCATGTTGCAGTTCGCCTGCGAATCTCTGCAAAATACGACACCAGAGCGAACAAATAAAAGCGAAAACGGTCGCATTTTCGCACATTCGCCACTGATGTGGAAGCTTGCATGGACTTCAATTGGGTTTTTTTTAATGCGAATTATTCGCACGAATATATCGCGTCGCTAATTCGCCAGTGTGTAATGACCTTTAGTCTTTTGAATAACAGATTTCTAATAATAATTTGTATGTTCACTACTATGTATGTCTTTAATAATGTGACACGGCTGTATCCCTTCTAATAAAAATAAAATAAAAAAAACTATATATCTATATATGTTTGTCTGTCTGGTATGACTGCTGCTGCGGAGCACACTCTTTATGAATAAAGACTCTTACTCGACTGGAAGTGCGGATTTAATTCATCTTCTTTTGAATAACACCATTTAGTCTTAGTCCAATTTAGTCTTCTGTAATTGTTTAGTCTTAGTCGACTAAATATCAAGGATCTAACAAATAATAAATCAGCCTTTAAGAAAAAGGAGTCATTTACTTGAATGACCAGTTGAAAGAACAACTTTAGGCTCAATAGTACATCAAGTTATAGTTATTCTATACCAGTGTTTGTTTTAATCTGTTTTATATATAGTTGAGAATTGATGTATGTTATTTAATTGTGTTTTAGGTAACACTTTATATTAAGGTTGCCTTTATAATGCATTATAATGTGCTTATACGGCATTATAACACTCATTATAAATGTTTGTAATCATGTATAACAACTTATAACCACGTTTATAACATATTATAAGTGCTGGTCATAATGCATTATTATGCTCAGTGAAACGCATGCGCGAACCGGTCTAGGTACGCTAAAGAAGGAAAGGCCGACCCCCGTGGACCACTCGGTTCACACAGGTGTGATTTTCATAATACCCTGGGCCTATAGCATGGCTTTGTGACCTTAAGTAAAGTGACACAACTTTGTTGCGAATGCAGTGAGCACTAACTATGAGACCCTGCAGATCATGTCTGTGTGTGTGTGTGTGTGTGTCTGTCTGTCTGTCCCGCTGTGACACCACCCGCCCGCCACCAGAGGGCGCAGCTGTAGCACACACACACACACAGTAGAAAACTTAAAAAAGCAATTTACGAGCTGCGTTCGCTTCCCGCGTTTGCGCGTCTTACTTGTATAATATGCTATAGCATATTATTAATGTTTATAAAACATTATTCCATTTAATACACATTGGTTATAATGCATTATGACACAGACATTACAGCACTTCTCTATTTGCCTTTATAACCACCTAAGTTATAATAGTTATAATGTGCTGTTCCACTGAGCATAATAATGCATTATGACCAGCACTTATGTTATAAACGTGGCTATAAGTTGTTATACATGATTACAAACATTCATAACAGAGTGTTATAATGCCTTAAGTTATAAGCACATTTAATGCATTATAAATGCGCTATAATGCATTATAAAGACGACCTTAATATAAAGTGTTACCGTGTTGTATACGTATACTGATATTGATGAACTGAACTAATGCAATTCATGTTTTAGTTTTCTTCCTTTTTTTTATGTGTTTTGTAATATGTTGTATATGTGGACCCCAGGAAGACTAAAGCTTGCCATGGCATCAGCTAATGGGGATCCTTTTCAAATAAACAAATACACCTTAGTCGACTTAGTTTTATAGTCAACAAACGTAACCATTGATGTCTGTATAGCACGTGCCTGGATTGAGTGCTACCTTGTCTACCAGTGGTTGAACGGTGGTCTGCTGCAGCTCGGATAAGAAGCCTCCGGGGCCGGCGGACCCCCGCCCATGGAAACAGATCCCTGGGTGGAGAACAGCATGTGCTCACTGTGGAAACGCAAACACACGCTTACTTTAAAATCACACAACATGTGGCTCTGGAGACTGTATCGATTCCTTCATACCCATAGAGTATTAAAAGGATAGAGACTGATCTGGCGCGAAGCTCCCCCCGCTATAGAGCGTCGCAGTCCCTCCCCCTTTCAGAACAACGAGTGGCATTTCTTAAATTATTAATTTAAAGACCTTTTAAGCGTCGTATGAAGCCAACTCTTGTCGTCACAAATCATGACAACACACACAATATTTTGGACCAAACAAAGAATTAGAAAGTAGAAATAAACGGCAGGTTACAACACTTTTGTTGTTTTTCTTCTTTGTAATTATTTGTTTGGTCCAAAATATTGTGTGTGTTGTCATGATTTGTCACGACAAGAGTTGGCTTCGTACGACGCTTAAAAGGTCTTTAAATACATAATAAAAGAAATGCATTGAGATTCATTTCCTGGGCCACTCGTTGTTCTGAAAGGGGGAGGGACTGTGACGCTCTATTCATGTCAGTGGAAGTTGCTCGGTGATGTTTAAGCACCCGGAAGGACCGTCTACCTCCGCCTTTTTTCGATTTGAGCACGACATTTTGGTGCCCAATTGCGGAAGTGCAACCGAGCGCTCAATGTTAAAGCCCAGCTGCACGGGGTTTCCTCGTCATGAATCCACGGGTCCGCCTGCAGTCCTCCCTCTTCAAAACGTATTTATTTAAAGACCTTATAAGCCTACTCTTGTCTATAAGCCAACCTTATAAGCCAACTCTTGTCGTGACAAATCATGACAACAAACATTATATTTTGGACCAAACAAATAATTACAAAGAAGAAAAACACCAAAAAAAGTGTTGTAACCTGCCTTCTTTCTAATTATTTGTTCAGCCCGAAAAATTGAGTTGGGTTTGTCCGCGGCGTAAACGTCTTTAAATAAATACTTTCTGAAAAGTTTATGAGGAAAATGAACAGGGATTTCTTTTCCGGGTCTATCGAGGGGTGGGTCTGCGACGCTCTATAGAGATTAAAGAGCTTACACAAACCTTAAAGAGAGAGCGTCTGCTAAATGCCTACATTGTAAATTGTATGGTTGTCACCAAAAACAATCTATCTTTTCTCTCGGCACAGCGGTTGGGAACACTACTCTGGATGCAGTGTAGGCTACAGTATCTATAATTATTGTCCAGTGTTCAAACCCCATCACCCGCATTTAACCGAACCTTTAGTAATATTAATCCATTTAGACCCAAAAACGATTCTACAAATCCCGACAGTTTTCTGAAAAACCCCATGTTTCTATGTCAGTCTTTCTCAAACATTTTCATGTCAAAGGCGCCGACACCCATCTTAAAGTATGTAGTTCCAGGGACCTATACCAGAAACAATTTGAGTTAAAAACATTCGCTCTGAAAGAATATATTTGTTCAAAGCTTTGCACCACATTTTCACGCTTTTTTCAAAAATAGCAGACCTACAAGCTCGTATAAGCGTGGCACAGAGTGCCGTGCTAATAGCAGCTCTACTAAGCTATATGAGCTTGTAGATCTACCATTTGGTCAATAGCTAAAGTATAACACGATGCTTAAAACACCAAAAAGGGTTCCCGCCCAGAAAGGGATAGTAATATGATGCTGGCTGGCTCTAATTTGCCTGCTAATCAAACAAGAGTGAGAGAGGGCTTCATCGTGAACGGCCCAAGGTCTCTCTCTCATTCATACACCTAGGGTTGTCTTGTCATTGTTATCCTGTAAACCAATGACACTATTATTGTCACATCATCATCAATGCATGTCCCTTCAGTGTTCATTTCTTCGACTAATACCACGACGAAAGATGACCGTCGACTATACCTTTTTTCACTGACGAAAACTACACGAACACTGAATAAAAGCTAAGCCATCGTGACTAAAACTATGACTAAATATTAGGGGTGTAACGATATAGTAGCTGCATCGAAAAATCGATTATAACTTCAAGAATCGAAGTATATCGAAATGAAAACCGCTAAATTGCTTATGTATCGTATATCGTATTGTTTTGCAATGGAAGTAATCGGTATCGAATCGTTTTGCTATGCAAATAATCGATTGTATCAATACTACATTTTTGTGCGTGGTATTTAGCAATTTTTTGAAGAAAAAATAAAAAGAGGGGTTTAATTACTGAAAATGTCAATGTATTTTAAATACATGTTACTGTATCGATTTCAAATCATTGAATCGTATTGTATCGCCATAATGAACCGATATCGTCCATGTATCGTATCGTCAACCATGTATCGTGAGACGTATCGTATCGCTGTTAAAATGTATCATTACACCTCTACTATATATATTGCCAAAAGATAAAAACTATAAAATGTTAGAGGAGAAGAGGTCATTTTATATAAATTATATGCACTCTGGCGCTGAAAATAGCCGATCTACAAGCCGATCTACAAGCACACAACGCACACAACACAACGCCACCAAGGCCCTCAAAAATGCATTTGTCGACAAAAAAACAACTGCCAATTTAGTCGACTAAAATCTTATCAAATTTAGTCGACTAAAAGTTAACTATAGGCTAACTCTAAAACATTTCAAATGAGTAAAGTATGACTAAAACTAAATTAAGTTTCATTCCAAAGACTACATGACTAAACTAAAATAGAACATAGCAAAAACAACATAGCATACAACGTTGCTGTTGGGCAGTAATCTTGTATCTCCATATTATTCAACTATTCATTCATTCAAGATGTATTTATTCTCGAAAGTAGTAGTCCTACTTAACCCATTCTGGGCAGGAACCCCTTTTGGTGTTTTAAGCATTATGTTATACTTTAGCTATTGAAAAATAGCAGATCTACAAGCTCGTACGAGCTTGTACATCTGCTATTTTTGAAAATCGCTGAAATGTGGCTCAAATATTTGAATATCTTTCATAGCGAACGTTTTCAACTCAAATCTTTGCTTCGAATACTGGACAATTCACCCCAGTGCGTGCCCGGTTTTCCTCCCGGAATTTCCCCCAGTGAGGGGGATAACTTTGTAATATGCTATTGGCTGTTTGAATTCTTTTTGGAAAAATATAAAAAGATACTCCTGTGGAAAGGCTATATTATTTGACTTATATTGACCCTATAAACTATTTAGTATATGTAAGGTTTTGCCCACTCAAATGGTACCTCGTCAGATAATCCCCACATATCCTACAACAACTTCTGTGAACAGACTTCACTGTATTAGCTTTTCATAAATTATATTTGTACTTGTGAAAACTCGTGAAAGTTTACAGTTAGAGAAATCCTAGTCCAGCCGTCTGCTGTCCAGCCTCTCCCACCCCTCACTGGGGAAAATTCCGGGAGGAAAACGGAAAAGGGGTGAGTTGTCTTGTTACCTTTGCTTCTGGGGGGTCCCTGGAACAACATATTTTCTGATGGGGTTGGGGGCCGAATACATATATAATTCTGGGTGTGCTTGACATGAAAAGGTTTGACCACCACTTGAAAACTGTCATGATACTTTTTTTTTTTTTACATTTTAGAATGTGCCTCTGCCTGTCTAAATGGGTTCAATGCCATTGCCGTGTCCTCGAGTAATACAGTCATGATATCAGCATTGAAAAATCTATCAGAGAATTGGGAAAACCTCCGGACTTTGTCGTACTGTAGTGCGCAGTGTGTCAAAACAGATGATCTGCAATACTCACTGTAGCGAACCCGGCTGGATAAAGAGGTTGAAGGCCAACTGATGATGTGAAGTTTCTTTAATAGATCAACGTGAAAACTAAAAACAAGACACAAACATATAATCATTACAGGCAGACATATCCAATAATGTGAGGCATTCATATAAACAAATAAGTTTACAAATAACCAATAAAAAGGTTCATATCAAACCATAATACCATATAAACAAACCAATAAATGGTACATAAAACCATAATACCACATGAGCAAAATACCAACTAAACAAGATCCCACAACAATATGACACAAACCAATAACCATAAAATTGACATTCACCTTGTTCCCTCTCCAGCTAGGTGCTAACTTGTTACCTGCAGGTGTCCCAATATCATGATGTCACTCAACTATGTCATTCTCCAGGAAAGTCACTAAAACCAATAAATCAATAATTTAAATCCGGCAGTTCCATTTCCATTGCATTTGTTGTTTCATTTGTCTGCACTCACTTGATCTGTTTGGTGTTCCATTTCATCCCGTTGGTGAGGTTAGGCTTAGCTTTCAATGATCAAGGTTTGGAGCACATGAGGAACAAACATTTTCTCTCTGACTGATGCATGCTGGGCTTTCTTTATCAGACAGTATGACTCTGGTGAGTGAGCAAGCTTCCTGTTTGCCCACATAGCCTTTCAAAATAAAAGCCTTTCGTCCATTTCATTCCGGGGTCCGTCACAACACCCCTTCGTGTGACATGCATGTGAGCTTGTAGATCTGCTTTTAGTTTTTTGTTAGGTCACAGATTACTATTCGTTCCGTCAGTGACTCCGTCACGCTACCATATGGTCGTCAGTCCATCACGGCTTGTGTGACACACTCCATGTATGGCCGTCTCCAAATATTTACCCAGTTGAAAATATGAGAGATCTGTATCTCTCATGTACCTACATCTGCACCGCAGTGCATAGTGTGCATCAGACGTTATCAACCTTTTGAGGTCGTGACCCCCCCCCCCCAAACGAATCATATTATTTGAACTGCAGACACCCCACTCTGTTCCACAGATATATAGGTGTTGTGAAAATAACAGATCTTGCGAGGCGTTGTGAGCTTGTAGATCGTGTGTCCATCCATCCATCCATCTTCAACTGCTTATCCGTAGTCGGGTCGCGGGGCAACAGCTCCACCAGAGAGCTCCAGACTTCCCTCTCCAGAGCTACATTAGTGACTTCCTCCTAAGGGGATCCCAAGACGTTCCAAGGCCAGTGAGTCGATGTGTTTCCTCAAACTGCGCCTTGGTCTGCCCCGGGGTCTCCTCCCAGTGGGACGTGCATCGAGGACCTCCCTAGGGAGACGCCTGAGAGGCACCAGATGCCCGAACCACTTAAGATGGCTCCTTTCCAGGACGAAGGAGCAGCGGTTCTACTCCGAGTTTCTCGCGTGTGACTGAACTTCTCACCCTATCTCTAAAGGCTCATTCATAGTCTGGATTTTCGGTGGTGAGGTGACCACCGCTCCGGTGGTGACCTGACCACCGGAGCTGAAATAACGTTGAGCGGTGGTGGTAGTAAAAACCGAGAGAAGGTGGCGGTGGTTTGCTCTTCACCGCGGCTTGTGACGTCATGTTGTAGTTCGGTGGTCACATCACCACCGCTACGAGCTTGTAGATCTGCTATTTTTTTTAAATCGAAGAACGACTGACATAGATACATAGCTTTTTCAGAAAACTGTCAGGATGTAGAAGACATTTTTAGAATCTGATCTAAAAACACCTTAAAAGTCCCTAGATTGTTACTTCACTCACTGTCTTTTGGGGGATCCCCCAAAACTCTTCTGAGGACCCGCGCAGAATCATTGAGAACTACAGGTGTGTACATAGACAGAGTGTAAGCCAGACAGGAATATAAATGGAAGATGATGATATGTTACAAGTTGTCACAGATTATCATTTTCATATTTCTACGTCTGCTTGTCTGATTTTGATGAAGCCGTGGCTGCTGAGGAGAGATTGCATTCCAATGTTTTATGACAGACGTTATAGCTGTGTGTGTGTGTGTGTGTGTGTGTGTGTGTGTGTGTGTGTGTGTGTTGAGGTAATGAGTAAATTGCATGTTTCAAGCACAGATGTACGAAATGTTAATTGCTGCAGTGTGGTTGCTGGATTGTGTGGATCGTGAGTGCGTGCGCGTGCGCACACACACACACACACACACACACACACACACGCACACGCACACGCACATGCACATGCACGCACACACACACACACACGCACGCACGCACGCACGCACGCACGCACGCACGCACGCACGCACGCACGCACGCACGCACACACACACACACACACACACACACACACACACACACACACACACACACACACACACACACACACACACACACACACACACACACACAGTGTATGAATTATGAATGAATGCATAAATATTATTTATATTTATAAATTCACAACAGTACCCTACTAGCCTCTGCATTGGGATTTGGGAATGAGCACACATACAAAGTAATGATATTGCATGCTTTTATTTCCTTCTCATATAGCCTATCATATAGGCTACCGCTATATATTGCAATAACAATGTGCAGATATCTCACACACTGACACTGCACACGTACGTTTGAGAACATGCATTATTCAGAATATATATATATATATATATATATATATATATATATATATATATATATATATATATATATATATATTTTTTTTTTAAAGACAGACAGACAGACAGACAGACAGACAGACAGACAGACAGACAGACAGACAGACGGAGCAATGCACTCGTCCAATCAACGCGCAGCTCATTCTCGCAGACACACCCTTTTTGGCTTTCCAGGCAGCCCACCTACTATAACACACACACACACACACACACACACACGCACGCACGCACACCACCACAGCACACACTACACAGTATAAATAACAGCTGCTGCGCCGGCCGGTGCGCACACACAGACAGCGCGCATTCATACAGTTAAGTTCAGTCAGTCAGTCAGTCAGTGAAACCCTTGGACACATCAATGCGTATAGGCCTATACTCGGAGGTGAATAACAAAAAAAGGAGAAACGACCAGTCAACCTCCCGATGCTCAGGACAGGAGGAGGCGAGGAGGCTTTTTGTTTTTACTCTTTATACATCCTATACCGAACCTACCAAGGAACGAGCCATGAAAGCCATCATCAGCCCGAGGAGCAGCAGCAGAAGGCGGAGGAGGAGGCAGGGTGATGTTTTACGCGTCGGCGGCACCACCACCACCACCAAGAGCCCGACGCACGGGTCCGGCTCCGTGGAGGAGGAGGAGGTGCTGTGTATGGGCGACATGGAGCGATGCTACGCCGTGCTGAGGCGGCTGGTGCCCAGCCTGACGCCGCGGCGCCGGCACGGAGAAGACCCCGGCGCTGATGATGATGGCGGCGGCGGCGGCACCGCGGTCACACACATGGACATCCTGCAGCATGTCATAGACTACATCCTGGACCTGCAGTGTGCACTGGAGGAGGAGGAGGAGGAGGACACGACGTCGGACTCTAGACACACACCGCACACACAGGTCAGTACACAGTAACACTGGACAGTGGACACCTCGGACTCTAGACACACACACCGCACACACAGGTCAGTATCCTATAGGCTACACCATGGGTAATATATAGTGCCAAAATACCTTTGGCACTGGTGCCAACATTGGAACAAAGGAGGGTGATGGCACACTGGCATATAATATAAATAAATGTGAGAGAGATTAATTAATTAAATAAATAAACAAACAAACAAACAAACAAACAAACAAACACACAAACAAATAAATAAACAATTTAAAAAAATGTAAATTACATCCTGCACATCATTCTTCATTCATTAAAACTCTGAACTCTTAGGAGGGAGATATATAGGAGGGCTATATGGGCCTATATGCTCTGAGTCTAATGATCATTAATAACACTATTTAAAACGGGAAAAGGTTATATTCGTGGACAATCAAAACATGTTGGAATTGTGGTGTGGCCTGTTGCGTCGACACACTGACTATCTAGCAAATAAAAACATGGCACTTTGTTTCTAGAAGGTTGCAGACCCCTGGCCTACACACTGGATCAGGAGTGGGCAACTTCATTTGAAGCTGGAGGGAGAGGACCACTATAGAGCGTCGCAGTCCCGCCCCCTCGAGAGACCCGGAAAATAAATCGCCGTTAATTTACCTCACATTCAGAAAGTATTTATTTAAAGACGTTTACGCCGCGGACAAAATCATGACAATAAACACAATGTTTTGGGCCAAACAAATAATTAGAAAGTAGAAAAAACGGCAGGTTACAACACTTTATTTGTTGTTTTTCTTCTTATAAATTATTTGATCTGCCCAAAACATTGTGTTCATTGTCATGATTTGTCACGATCCGAGTTGGCTTTGTCCGCGGCGTAACCGTCTTTAAATAAATACTTTAGGAAAAGCCTATGGGCAAAATGAATGGAGAACCATTTCCTGGGCCACTCGTTATTCTGAAAGGGGGAGCGGGACTGCGACACTCTATAGCGTCGCAGTCCCGCCCCCACCAGGGCCCAGGAAATGATTCTCCGTTCATTTTCCTCATAGACATTTCAGAAAGCATTTATTTAAAGACGTTTACACCGCGGACAAAGCCAACTCTTGTCGTGACAAATCATGACAACAAACACAGTATGCACTGGAGGACACCATACATGGGCAAATGGCAGCCCAGGGGCCACATGCGGCCCCCACCTCCACTTAATGCGGCCTCACGGTTAATCAGAATACTGATATATTATTGATTAATAATAATAATAAAACTTTATTTGTATAGCACCTTTCATGACATGAAATGCAGCTCAAAGTGCTTTACAGAGCAATGGAGAAAAAAGAAAAGAAAAGCAAGGCATAAACAAAAAAATAATATATTAGTATTCGTATTACTTCATAAAGTTAATATAACTATAACTAAATGAAATCAAATTAAAAAAGGTTACTTTTCAGGATTCAATTCAAATCATAGCAAAAATAGCTGATCTATACAAGCTCAAAACGCGTTGCACTGTGATGCGTTTTGAGCTTGTAGATCGGCTATTCTTGCCACTAGTATGCAACAGCCCAACAGAGTGTGGAAATATAGTGGCCCTCTCAATCGTCAAAGTTGCCCATCCCTGACCTAGACTGTCACACACCCCCCCCACACACAGACTAGACAGTACAGTAGCCTACACGCTGGACAGCTCAGACTAGTCTACAGTATAGAGTCTAGCGACACACAGTCACACCACGTTTCACACACACACACACACACACACACACACACACACACACACACACACACACACACACACACACACACACACACACACACACACACACACACACACACACACACACACACACACACACACACACACACACACACACACACACACACACACACACACACACACACACACACACACTCAGGTCAATTATAGCCTATGCCAGTAGTTCCCAAAGTGGGGTCCGGGGAGGGAGTTCCAGGGGGCTACATGATAGTAGGAACCAAATCTATACCCGGGTCTGTAACTCTGACCTAATTGGGGGTCCCAGAGATAGAAATGCCATTAAATGGGGGTTTGTAGACTAATGCATGTCAAACTGGGGGTCCTTGAAATTATACAGGTTGAGAATCACTGCTAGAGCCGTAAAAGTCTTCTCTTATGGGGCTCCCTAGCATATCTTTTCAAATGGGGGTCCGCCGGGCTAATTAGTGTCAATTTGGGGGTCCCTGACATGATATATATATTTTTTAGAATAGCTGATCGTCTTTTATCCAACTTTCAGCAGCTGCCACAAAGTTTCCCAGGGGAGTTGGGTTGGAACAAGAGGAGAGGTGATAGTATAGACATGCACCTATGAACACATTTTGTGAAGAAAGCTAATGTTATTATTATTATTTTTTATTGCAGATTTGACACACATTTTGACAAGCATTGAATTTAGCTCCATCATGCAGTATTTGCCTCTTTGATGTGGCAATATTAACCCCGATAGGCCCAGGACGAAGTTCACCGTCCTTTCAATTAGTAACGCCCGACGGCCAGGACGAAGATTGATAAAAAGTACGGAGGTTATCGATCGCATCGCTCTACAGCCTGGGAGCGCCTGTTGCGCAACATTCGATGTTGCGCAACAGTGGGACGTCATCGAAAATGTCCCCTGTTTAGCCGACGAGACCGAAAAGCTTAAAACGTTAATATCTCTTGATCTAAAATTCTAAATCATAACGTCTAATTCTCTAAGCAAAGATCATGTGTTACGACGGCCCACCGTGGTCCCGCCGCCAGTGCTCCGCTACTATAAATGGCCTGGCGCTATGATCTAATGAATTAAACAAGCCCGGGCAATTAGGGTGTTAACCTGTGTTGTGTGTTGCATTCCCAGCAGTCCACAGCAGAGTTGCTCAAAGGCACAGAGGCAGAGGAGGGCGTGACACGGCTCCGATGACCATGCGTCTAGGTGAGCAACCCATTCTGGGCGGGAACCCCCTTTTGGTGTTTTGAGCATTATGTTATGCGTTAGCTATTGAAAAATAGCAGATCTACAAGCTCATAGCTTGTACAGTAGATCTGCTATTTTTTTTTTAATAATCGTGAAAATGTGGTGCAAATCTTTGAATATAATGTGGTACAACATTTTTTAACTGAAATCTTTGCTTGGACTATCGAGGAATATCAATATTTCCAGTAGATATGAGGCAAAAACAATTAAATCTAATCGAAAAGGTTTATTTGAAGATAATTATAATAAGTCAAAAAGATAAAGTAGAAAAGTGCAAGTGTCGAAAAAGGATAGCTGTGCAAGCAGCCGATGAACCGTACAGAAGTAGAGTCGCACTTGTTCCTCGGTTTTTAGTCTGGCATATTAGCTGACTTCACCCAACTTGCATCTAGGTTATATAGCAGTGTTTCAAGAAATTGCAAGTCATCGTCCCACACGAAGGTCCATGCCTGTTTTCCAAGTTCTTCCTCCAAAACACATAAGTCATCTCCCCCCGACACTGATATTCTCAGAACCGAACAGAACATTTGAGAACAACCAAAGAAGTCAGCTCGACCTGGCAGTACAAACCGGGATGATTTCATGTCGCACATATAGCTTCACCAGATCCATTCTGGTCTGAGGGAGCAATTAGTGGTGTACTGGTTCAGAGAGAGGCCATCGTGTCACACAAAGAGCACAGTGCAGGGTCAGCATGAATACACTTGATCAGAGGCCAAATTAAAGCTTACATGGGTCAAAGGGTTAATAGAATATACATCCCTGCATATAGAACGATACGCCCCTATATGTATGATTCCTCAACAGGACAACATATTTTCAGATGGGGGTCGGCGGCGAATTGCAATTTTGGGGGTCCTTGACATGAAAATGTTTGAGAGAACGACTGACTTAAGGTGTTTGCACACTGGGCGTGTTTTTCGAAAAAAACGACGGGAAAACGCCGCTAACATTCCCAAAACGCGTCCAGTCAGTGTGCAGAGACCTTTAGAAACAGGTTTTTCAGACAACTGTCAGGATTTAGAAGACATTTGTAGAATCGTCCTCAGGTCTAAATGGGTTAATACAGTTTTGAGGTACTTTTACTTTACTGGTCGTAGTTCCAATTTCCGATACTTTAACTTTAACTCCACTATACAGTACATCTCAGGGGAAAGTATTATATTTTGTTTGTACTCCACTGCAAACTCAACACCAACCTAAAATAATGTCTGGCCATTTACAAGCTCACATAGAGCTTGTAGATGTACTATTTTCGCCACTTCTAAAGACTCACGCATACTCCAGTTTTGAGGTGATAATAGAGGTGGTTGGGAAAACTACAACATGACGTCACTGAGCCGCGGCGGTAAGCAACTCACTGCTCACCCCAGCACAACTCTGTTTTGACTAAAACTACAACTTGACGTCACTGAGGCGTGTCTATGGATCCTGCCGCAAAAGAACAAGGAGGCCCGCACAGCCTTTGTGCTTAGAGGCGTGCCCACGGCCGTCTTGAGTGACAGGCTGTCAGCCGCACACGCAGGCAGGCAGGCAGGCAGGCGCGCACCGCTGTTAAGAAGAAAAGCGCGATGCGTTTTTTTTAACAGAATAGCCTTTTTAACGTGTATTACTGTAGTTTTAATAGTTATATTAGTTTGTATTTTGAATTTAATTGTGTCTACAATTCCATGCTGTATAAATTGGCATGCCAAACATGCATTGTGAAAATATGCCAAAAGTAGCATGCCACTTTTTAAAGTGGCATGTCACTTTATAACAAATAACTGCAAAAAAGATGACCCAGATCCTATCTGTCTGTCTGTCTGTCTACTTTAGCATGTTATCTATCCATCCATCCATGAAAAGAAAATGTATACCTTAATTAGAACGATTGTTTTATTATGTCTATCCATCCATCTATACCAGTGGTTTTCAGGTGGTCCCCAGCTAAATGATGGAGAGTTATTATTAAGAGTTTTATTGTAGCCTCGGCCGGGAGGCAAATCCGGGTTCCCCCTTCCAAAGGCACAGTACGTTACCAGTCGACTAAAGAGCCATGGCCCGTTTGGCAGGTATAGTAACTCAGTACCGTATAGCCTAGATTATTATTGATTAACGTTTGTGTCTCTCCCCTATGGTACCATAGCAATTTATACAGCATGGAATTGTGGACACAATTAAATTCAAAATACAAACTAATATAACTATTAAAACTAATACACGTTAAAAAGGCTATTCTGTTTAAAAAAACGCATCAAGCTTTTCTTCTTAACAGTGGTGCGCGCCTGCACCACTCACTTCAGACCGGTATGAGTTTGGGGTGGGGTTGGGATTGGGGTATGGGGTATTTACTCGCGACCGATTTTGGGTGATGTAATTTCACAGAGAACACTCGACTCAAACACGATAAAGAAATTACCCTCGGAAAGACAAACAAACTACGATCCAAGAAATGACCGGGGATAAATGCATATTCATTTCGGGGTCCTTGACATGAAAATGTTTTAAACAACATTTACAGTAGGCAGCTCTCTCTCTGTCTGTATTATATATGTTCTCCTCAAATCTCTTGCAGGTGTGTGTGTGTGTGTGTGTGTGCGACACTTCGCCTGCTCTCCTCCTGATGTTTTCCTCCTCCCATTGATGGAGGAGCGAGGATAAAGACACTAATGCGAGGCTCCCATTGGACAACACACACCAACACTAGGCTGCCATTGGACCACGCTCACCAACACTGGGCTACTATTGGACGACACACACCAGAGTTTAACGGGGAAGGGTTTGTCCAAGTGAACATGAACACGCCTTCGTGTGACATCATCATATCCATTAATGATGTGGGAACGCCTACCGAGTGGCAAACAAACAACTGTATGGCCTTGACAGAATACCTCTAAATCCAAACAGAATAATCCTATCTGATTGTAATAACCCACTCCTAAATGGGTTATTGAAATGTAAAAACCCAAAAAGGGGACCCCTTTTTGGGTTTTTACATTTGAAGTAATCAGTTTGATTAGTTTGGCACAGACAAAATAGGCTGTATTTCAATTGAACTTCCAAACAAGAGGCGAGGAGCCCTGACTGAGTTACATCAGTATGTAATACCGATACATATCGGTAGACATTTGACCCATACAATATGACCTGATATGCCAAATGAGCCCATATTGGTGGCCGATATATCGGCCGGGCATTAGGAGAGACGGGGAGACTCCCGTTACTGAACAAACACCTTTTTGCAACGACTACGATCAGAATATTATATTATAGAAATGTGTTCTGAGTTACGAACGGGGTGTGAGAGTCCATTTCTACACTATCAGAGTTGAATCTACACTTTACTATTTTAGTTTTTCTTATTATTTTTAAAGACTAAAAAAACCATAGCTGTTATGCCTCTAAACTGCAAAACTCTTCACTGTAAATCATTACTGTATCTTAATTTGAAACACACACGCACGCGGCGCACACACACACACACACACACACACACACACACACACACACACACACACACACACACACACACACACACACACACACACACACAGATCTCACTTGTGTTTGTTTTTGCTTGCTGATTTCACAGATCGCTGTACATTGCACTTTTATACAAATAAATGAATACATAAATGTAATTGTGTACACAAACGTGGGTGGTGTGGTTCGGTTCTCTGAGGGGAAACGTGTGGTTCCGAATGTCGATCGTCTGTCAGCCACAAAAAAGTAACTGTGTACTTCCAGCGGTGGAAAGTAAGCAAGTACATGTATTTACCAAGTATATTTACTAATGTTCATGATAAAATACCACAATTTTTTTCTACTCAGTCTGTGTCTCATAAGAGGGCTGTGGGCAGTTCAGAACCCCATCTGTGTCTCATAGGAGGGTTGTGGGCAGTTCAGAAACCAGTCTGTGTCTCATAGGAGGGTTGTGGGCAGTTCAGAAACCAGTCTGTGTCTCATAGGAGGGCTGTGGGCAGTTCAGAAACCAGTCTTTGTCTCAAAGAGGGCTGTGGGCAGTTCAGAAACCAGTCTGTGTCTCATAGAGGGCTGTGGGCAGTTCAGAAACCAGTCTGTGTCTCATAGGAGGGCTGTGGGCCGTTCAGATTTTTTTTTACAAAAATGTTTAGATTTTTATTATTGGGAGAACGATGGCTTCCATCTTCACGTTGCAACTTTTCAGGACTAGAAAGCCTGCAGTTTCTATTAGCTTGGATTCCCCATCGATGATGTCACTGGTGGACGGGTATGTGAACTGCTCACAGCCCTCCTGAGACACAGACTGAGTAGAAATAAACTGTGCCATTTTATCATGATTATTATAGTGTGGACCTATGAAGATAGGTGGAAAAGTGGTGTAGTGGTCCTTTAAGTACAATTTTGAGGTATTTGTACTTTAATATTTCCAATTTTCCAAATACGGTACTTTTCACTTCTACTCCACTACCATTTTTTGAGAACTTTAGTTACTTTGGAGATTTAAATTTTGCTTTAGAAAACACACATTAAACCGTTGCCTTGTTAGTGTGTTTCTCCCCCTGGTGGAAGCGGTGTGTAAGTGAAGATAGAGCCTCCAGGCTGTATCTGTGGAAAGAGATGTCTGTCCTCCCTCAATGTGAGTTTGTGTGTGAGTTTGTGTGTTTGATCTGAAGCTCAATCTATATTATGGCAGTGGTCGACTGTGGTCCCCAAACTTTTTCATGTGATGGACCCCAAAATTGACACTAATTAGCCCGTGGACCCCCATTTTAAAAGATATGCCAGGGACCTAAATAAGAGAAGATTCGTATGGCTATAGCAGTACGTGATTCTCAACCCGGTTAATTTGAACGACCCCCAGTTTGACATGTATAGACTATACATGTCAAACTGGGGGTCGTTCAAACTAATACATGATGTATTAGTCTACGGACCCCCATTTAATGTAATTTATCTTCGACCCCCAATTGATATTGTAAAATCAATGTTAATTTAACTCCATTTGTACACTCTCAGAGTAGACCCATGAGGGTCCAGGTTTCAAACTAGGCCTATCATTTAGCTGGGGACCCCCTGGAACTCCCTCAAGGACCCCTGGGAGTCCCAGGACCCCACTTTGGGAACCACTGTGTTATGGTCCAGCTCTAATGCTGCGCACACGGACTGATGCAAAAGATACACCCAGACACACAGCGTATTTGTAGCTTTGCATCTTTGTAGCTGAAGTTGAAACCAGCTGGTCAGGCTTGGCCTCACTCCTTCTAGACCACCTCACCCCTGCCCATTTTGATGGGCTGGAAATGGAATGGCTTATGACGACGCAAGTAGCCTACACTACAGCATCTTGCAATGGGTATGGTCTACAATGATACTTCCTTAATCTCTGAAAAACTGCTCCTAAATCAATCAGCTCATCTTTTTTTGTTGCTTTGTATTCTCCACGGTCACCGATTGATTGATTTATTCATTGAGAGTTTGTAGATCTGCTATCTTGAAAAGATTTAAATCTGTTTCATGCATTATGATACCTTGTGAAACGAGACATTCTAGATAATTAGTAGTACTTTAAAGGACAACTTTATTATATATTTTTTTCAACCAAGGTTCATGTTTTAGGTTGTAATAGAGAAAGTTAAAAAAAAAGTGTTATTTATTTTATTTTTTCATTTGCTGATTTCTTTCAATAACAATTTTAGCTATTGACAGGGGATGGGAGCATTCCATTGTAATTTCTTTATTATTATTCACTATAGTCCTACTAGACCCCAGGAAACTGTGGCCACAAAAGATTGCTGCAAAAAGAGACAGCAGCATCTTTTACTTTAACAAAACCTAAAACATTGAAAAAGTTGTTGTATATTTTGATGCCCCAAACCTTTGTAAATGTTGATTACTGGAGTTAAATACTTGTAGCAGTGTTTCAGATGAACACTTATTCTTTTAAAGGTTACACAGTATATTTTCTGATATTATCCATTAAGTGCTTGTCCAGAACCAGTGAGTCTCCCTGTCTCTCCAGATCATACACTTTCAGGTGGGTTACAGTCAGATTGCATCCAGTCAGAGAGAGAGAGAGAGAGAGAGAGAGAGAGAGAGAGAGAGAGTAGCACCCATAAAGCAGCTTAATATTTTGTTCTGGTCCAAATGTTGATTTCTAATAGGTATCCCGGCCTGAAAGAATAGCTGGAAAGACCCCCGCTAATGAACGAACACTCTACAGCAGTTAACTATCCTATCACAATCTACCTCTATTTAATTTAACACTCATTTTAACAAAATACATCACTTACACCACCTTAAAACATCTAAAGTCGACACTTTAAAAGTGGAGAACAGAGAAAGCCAGAGTCGACTGGTAAATAGCATAAACATTGAGGTTTTATTAAATGTTTCAGTGACAGACAACATAGATTCCCTTTTCTCAACAGGACTCCAGTATTTTGGAGTTTCAACCAAGTTGAATCATGCAATCATTTGAAAACAAGAGCATGCAACACCTGAAAGCAGTTGTTCTCAAAGTGAGGCCCAGCCATTGGCAGGTGTCATCACCATGCTGCTGACCCCTTTTCAATTTGTAATTTTTTTTCCCAAAACTTTGTCTGTGGCAATTTTATTGTTTTTGACCAGACAATAATATTACCAGAAACACATATAGAGCTATAGCCCCGAATGACCATAACAAAGGTCTCTGAGAGTGTGCACATGGAACCAAATGGACCCTTATACAGGTCCATTTGTTTCCATTTGTACACTCTCGGAGCTTTTTTTTTCTCTGAACTGTTCAGAGTTAAATCAGACATATTGTTGTTTGTTTCGTTCTGGACGCTTGGACACGGAAGCCAGATTTATACTTTTTTTAATGCTTTATATCCACTACAATTATTTTTGAGAACTTTAGTCACAAGTTGCTTTGTAGATTTAGATCATTAATGCAAAACATGTACATTAACTATTTTAGCCTTATTTTATACTTCGGCTTTAAAAAAGAAGAAAATAGAGGATCTACAAGCAAAAAATCACACTCGTCTGAAGTTGAGGGGCGCTTTGGGGGCATGCACACGGTGGGTGGGTGGGAGGTAGTATGAATACGACACACATAAAAAGTCCATAGACTTTGCTGCCACACGACGTGACTATAATAAGCCAGGCGTTGGAGGGGCCAGCGGCCCTCACCGTGATGCATTGCGAGCTTGTAGATCTGCTATTTCACGCTGCAAGAGTAGGCTATAAGTCAGCGCTAAGTGAGCGCTGCATGTGTGAACACATCCAGACCGAGAGAGCACTGCCCCACAGACGGCACAATAAAACCCACAATACACTCATGCACTGAACAGTTCATGCAATTTCTATACGAGTGTGTGTGTGTGTGTGTTTGCGTGAGCGTGTATGAGCCCCATTGCTCCGATTCGGGCCTCACTGTGTGTCTTAGATTATTTATTAATCAATGCTAATACTACTGTTTCATACTAGTTCATGCCGTTTACTCACTTTGTAAAGTCACTCTGGGTAAGAGCGTCTGCTAAATGCCAAAATTATGAAATGAAGAACATCTTTTTTTTTAGCAATCTGCTTCATGGCAGAGAACGTTTTGGCAGCTACGTTACAACAACCAACGCTAATACGAACTATTAAGCTCGTGATATTGTTCATGACGGCTCACTGTACCGCACAACATTAAAACACCTGCATTCTCTACGTCTAGACACCAAACATAATGTTCCTGACAACACTGACACATAGCCTACAGGCAGTAGACAGAACAGCAGCGTCACAACACAACAGCTTCACTTCCACGCGCAAACAAAACAATTACTTTTGTCAGAACGGCTAACAGATGTTTTATTTTAAAATATAAAATCATAATAATGTTTTATATTATATAACATATTAGGGCCGATTCATACTCCTATTTTAGAGCCGAATAAAAGTCGGTTCGGCACTGTAGAGCCTACAATTTGACGTCATTTGAGGTTCGGGGGGCGGGTACCGTCCTAAAGTCGGCTCTTCGGTGCTACTGAAAATTTCTGACGAGCCGAAATCATTTCGGCACTACAGCGCCGAAACAGCAGTAAAATAGGAGTATGAATCGGCCCTAAGACTAACTTTTAATTTTGTATTTTTAGAATAGTTTGTTAGCAGGAAAAGTCAAACGTGACATTTGAAGCTTGCAAAGCTCAAAGCTTTGAACAAACACTTATTCAAGCACTTAAACCATATTTTCATATTTTTTTAACGTAGATAGGGTCCCCCCAGGGCAGGGTTTGATAAAAAAGGACCCCTCCTTTTCCCTCCCACATCAAATATCTCCGCCGCCAACATAGGCGCTACACAAAGATCAGATAATTAACACTGAAATTTCACAAAACAACTAGGGTAGCCTATGTGCTAGCTACGTGCGAGTTCTGTATCTAATGTAGAATTTCTATGTCTCTAAGCATGCAGCAATATAGACTCTACTACTGTACCAAAGAACATGTATAAACACAACACTGACCTCGTGGTAGCAAAGAGCTCTAGTTGCACTGTGGTTACGGAATTCCATACTAACATGCTATTTAGTAGGCAATAGCATGCAGGACTTTTTAGTACTCTTTAGTAGCTTATTAGCTACTAAATTATGTGAGTTGCACACTAAATTCCAGAAAAAAATATTAGTCTGGAACAGTGGACACTAAGCTTCTATGAATGCAATATGTGTTATAGCTGCGACAACAACATACCAGAATTTACAGTAAAGTACCGGTATGCTTCTATTAAACAAATGCAGAATGTCGTTATTTGTTGAAGCTGATGACATGTCAAACTAGGCCTTCGGCCTGGTGGAGACAATAAACATTACAATACAGAGAGAAACGTGTAGTACCTCTGCTTTGTCACTAGATGGCGGACTTTCCTAACATTGTGTGTGTGGTTCATTAGAATGTCCCTACACACAACTTATGTATTCTATTAACACAAAAGCACATTGAAACATAGCATGTAGCATGTGATTCTGGACACAACCAAACGTATCTGGTAGGATTGGGGACCTTTAGGATTTTAACAATTCCGGTTCCTTAACGATTCCCTCTTAGCTGTCCGAATCCGTAACTTTAACAATTCCTATATATTACATTTTGGCCTTCATTATAATTTTTAGATAAAAAACAAATTTAATCATGCCGTATCGGGAAGAAACCACCTAACTCAAACAAAATATATTTTTTTCTGGAAATTAAGAAAACCATATATATTTGAAAACAAAGTAATACTGTCTCATCAAAGTTGGTGTTGTGACTTTAGATATTGTCAAGTACTTTCACGAGATGGGAAGAGGTGGTGGTTAGCTGTTTCCAATATTTGCAAAACAACACACAGGCGTAAAGGGTGTTACATTTATGCAAAGAAAAAAAAAACTAAAATAATGGCGTTCAGTTGGTTTCCTCCCGACATATTGTAGCGCTACTCCAAAATGAGGTACAGGGATCCTCTGGGTTATTGAGGGGGCTCCACAGGTCTGTAACTCTGAGGGTGTACAAATGGACGCATAAGGGTACATTTGTACACACCGAGTTATGCTGTTCCTTGTTAGAGAACCACAGAGATAGTGTGATAAAACTGTTCCAAATATGACAGAACTGGAATAATCCGGTTCCTCAATGTCCGGTCCGGCTCCTCGGATTCCTTTCTTCCAGGTTCCTTGATCCAAACCCTACAGTATGCGAGCATGCAATCCTCTTCGTACAGTATTTTAGACCGCGAGGGTCGAGGGCCGCCGTCTCAAGCCAACTTCAGCCACCACCGAGTCAAGATAAAGCGCACGAGTTGCCGTCTCGAATGTTGTGAAGTTTGCTTAGCCCCGTTTGAGTTAAAATAGCTACTGGTCAATCACAGCGCGTCCTTCCGCGAGTATTCTGGCCAATCACACGGCTAGCACTTTCGATATCAAATTACGCTGATCATCCCCCGTATCGCTTCTTTAACCTCATGCCATCTGGACAAAGAGGTCAGTTTTAGTAGGAGTTTTGTTCCCTCACTCAGCCATCGCGGCATTAAACAAAACTGCCCTACCGATAGGATGGTTCTGTATGTGCTCTGTGTTGTTTGTGATGTGGGTGTTGAACAGACTGTGAAGACGAATATCCTTCGGGGCAATAAAGATTATTATTATAACTCACAGCGCGTCCTTACTCAAACGCGAAGAGGATTCCATGCTCGCCTATAGTACAGTCTAGTGCTGTTTGCTCTTTCACAGGCCAGCGATACGAACACAGAAACACAGAACCCCAGTGCTCTCTCTCCTCTCTACGTCTCCATGGTAACGCAGCCTCATCCTCCTCCTCCTCCTCACAGGATGCTCTCCCTCTCCTCTCCGAAGGTGACGGTGTCGGAGGAGACGGTGCAGACCTCCGGGGGGTCCCCGGGTCGGAGCCCCCTCTTCAGGTGCACCACGCGCACGTTCTCGTTGTGAGGGCCCGCCTTGGTCACGACGCCACCGCCGCCGGTGGGGGTGGAGCCTGGAAGCAGAACAAGAAGTGACATCATGAGCGCCGACAACGTCGTCAGATGGCGGAGGCGTGGTCTCGTTTAAACTGTGTTGTTTGGGCCATTCATCAATCAAAATAGACCAGTGGTTTTCAACCCTTTTCATATCAAGGTCCATTATTTTTCTGCATTTGAGCCACGGACCACCATTTGATGACAAAAGACTCAAACTACTTTTGTTGTCTTTGGATAAGAGTTTGACAATTCCATGCTGTATTGATGTTGGTATCAATGAGAGAGATAACAGGCAAACGTTGATCAAAATAAGAATTATTCTACATTCTCTATTTCATTATTTTACCAAGGCCAGTTAATGAAAAAATGTGGGGAGAAAGTGACAAATAGTTGCAGGGTCTGTTTACTGATAGAAATTATATTGTTTATTGTAATTATATTAAATTGTATAACTGGATGTTACTGCATGTCAGCAAAACCAACTCAGAGTGCATTGTTGTTAGTTGGCAATATTCTTCTTGTAAAATAGTGAAAATAGCCGATCAACAAGCTCACAATGTGTCATAATGTGACGTGTTGTGAGAAGCAGCCTTCTTCACTATTTCTCTGAGCTTTTTTAATCTTGCCCCCTACCCCTTATTACAAACAAAACAAAACACTAAGACTAAAACTCAAAAAAACTAAACTGAAACTAAACCTTTCACAAAATAACTAAATTTTAACTAAACCTTTAAACCCTTTAAAAACGAAACAAAAACTGACATAAAAAAGTAAAAAAAAAATATATAGGCCTATTTACCGGTATGTGAAGTGAGGGGCAATCATGCATTCATGCAATCATGCATGAATCATCACATTCCGTGCTACGGACACACACACACACACACACACACACACACACACACACACACACACACACACACACACACACACACACACACACACACACACACACACACACACACACACACACACACACACGCTGTGCATAGCCCCCCTCAAAAAAACAAAAACAAAACAATGAATGAATATACCTTGGCTTGGTGACATGATGACGTCACTGGTGGGGGTGGAGCACACGGAGGAGGTGGTGGCGTTGGCGTCCCCTGGTGGCGGACGGGGGCGCTGCTGGTTGTTGCTGTTGCTGTTGTTGTTGAGGGTGGTGTTGCTGGGCGTGCGGTTCAGGTTGAAGCTTCTGGACGAGGGCCAGCTCTCCTCTGGGCTGCTGGCCAGCAGGCTGCACTGGTCCTGGAGGGGGGTTAAAATAATTCCCCGTTCATTTTCCTCATATACTTTTCAAAAAAGTATTTATTTAAAGACGTTTATGCTGTGGACAAAGCCAACTTGAGCTTGGGACACATCATGACAATAAACAAATAATTAGAAAGAAGAAGAAAAACGACAGGTTACAACACCTTTTTTGTTGTTTTTCTTCTTTGTAATTATTAGTTTGGTCCAAAATATTGTGTTTGTTGTCATGATTTGTCACAACTCGAGTTGGCTTTGTACGACGCTTAAAAGGTCTTTAAATAAATTATTTTTGAAATGTCTATGGGGAAAATGCATTGGGAATTATTTCCTGGGCCTGGCGTCGTCATGAAAGGGGGCGGGACTGCGACGCTCTATTACACCCACACAACCTGAGCATTCAGTGGATTCTCTGTGGTCAGTGGTTTTTCAAGGAAGGCTCGTTTCATGCCGCAACTTGGACTTTCTTGGTCGTTCCTAAATAAAATGTAGTTTCGATCATTATCGGACCGGATACAAGCTGCAGAAAAGGGTAAGCAGCGTAAGTTGTGGAAACCATGCTGCCTTTCTGAAACTCGTGACCTAGCTACAGAATGAACGTAGGGACTGAGGGAACGTATATGTGTTCTGAAGCCTTTTGAGCTGCAATGATAACAGGCAATTGGGCTCAGAAAACCTAAGAAATATACAACCACTTGTTTTTACGTCACAATCCCTTTAAAGCAGTGGTTCCAGTGTTGATTTTGTTGACGAATACTATGACAAAAAACATGTTCGTCGACTACCTTTTTTTGACGAACACTAAATGGAAACTGATGACTAAAACTAAAATTAAATATGCTGACAATTTTGCCAACAAGTAGTCCCTAGGAAGGGACTAGTGGACAAGAAATAATAAGTAATTATACCACAGGTCGTTTTGCGGAAGCAATCTAATTGGTTGAAACAGCCTTCTAGCCATGGGTTAAACCAGCACCATTCACCACCTAATCAAAACAAAGAATTCAGCTGCTCCCAAAGCGCTAGCAATTTCAGTGGCTAGGCTAGCTAGTTTCTTGGGACATTTGTGGTCGTAGTGACTACATCTGTCATTAAAAAAATATATTTTTTCAGCGATTTTCTTAGTTTTAAGGGTAACTGTTGTATAATTGCAATATTACACTTGAGGGTGTGGTTTAACGTGATTATTGCCACTGCAGTGATGCTTGCGGAACTCTGCTTTGTCTCGTTCCTGACCGCATCACTGTCGTGGCAATAATCACGTTAACCCACACCCTCTCGTGTAATATTGCTTCATTTTACACTTGGTTGCATGCTGAAAAGCCGATCTACAAGCTCACAACAACAATCCATGTTAGTCGACTAAATCAACTGTAGATTTAGTCGACTAAAATGTTATGATATTTAGTTGACTAAAACTAGACTAATACTAAAACATTCCAGGTGACTAAAATGTGACTAAAACTAAATAAACTATTCAAGGGACTGTGACTAAAACTGAAATAAAAATGTGTCAAACGTTCCCAAACTTTTTAGTTTAAAACAGGTAGCCAGTCACTCGCTGGTGCTGGACAATAGGTCGTTAGTTACAATGTAAAGAAGAGAAGTTTGCACGCATACTACTCTGCTCCCACAGTGTTTAGTACACTTACATGTTTAATCTGTGCCCTGACTGCGTTCTCTATCCTAATACAATACAATTGGTATCCCAGTTTCAGTTTCGGTCTCTGAAAATGCATTTTCTGACATGGAGACTCCTGTTACTGCAACAAGCACTAATGAGTACTATCACAATATAGAGCCCTTATTTGAGCCAAAGAAAATCACTTACACTACCTTTAAAAATAAATACACATCAAAATATAATTACACATCCACACACAGAGCTGGAGCAGACTTCTCTTCCTTACATCGTCCCAAACCTTTTAGCTTAAGACCCAAAAAGATAAATTAGAAGTGAAAACAGCAGATCTACAATAAGCTCCAAGCGTGTCACACAATGTGACGCATTAGTTAGGAGCTTGTACATCTCTAGTTTTCTAATCTATGGTTATGGAATGTCATTAATTTAATTTCTTTTGAAAAAACATTGAATCTAGAAGACAGACATATGAGTGGATGAGACAACAACAGATTAAGTAACACATTGTAGACAGATAGGTAGTAGAGTGCATGAGACAACAGAAGCAGTAACATATTGTGTAGATGAGAGTGAGACAACAGAAGCAGTAACATGTTGTGTAGATGAGACAACAGAAGCAGTAACATGTTGTGTAGATGAGACAACAGAAGCAGTAACATGTTGTGTAGATGAGACAACAGAAGCAGTAACATGTTGTGTAGATGAGACAACAGAAGGAGTAACATGTTGTATAGATGAGACAACAGAAGCAGTAACATGTTGTGTAGATGAGACAACAGAAGGAGTAACATGTTGTATAGATGAGACAACAGAAGCAGTAACATGTTGTGTAGATGAGACAACAGAAGCAGTAACATGTTGTATAGATGAGACAACAGAAGCAGTAACATGTTGTGTAGATGAGACAACAGAAGCAGTAACATGTTGTGTAGATGAGACAACAGAAGGAGTAACATGTTGTATAGATGAGACAACAGAAGCAGTAACATGTTGTGTAGATGAGACAACAGAAGGAGTAACATGTTGTGTAGATGAGACAACAGAAGGAGTAACATGTTGTGTAGATGAGACAACAGAAGGAGTAACATGTTGTGTAGATGAGACAACAGAAGGAGTAACATGTTGTGTAGATGAGACAACAGAAGGAGTAACATGTTGTGTAGATGAGACAACAGAAGGAGTAACATGTTGTGTAGATGAGACAACAGAAGGAGTAACATGTTGTGTAGATGAGACAACAGAAGCAGTAACATGTTGTGTAGATGAGACAACAGAAGGAGTAACATGTTGTATAGATGAGACAACAGAAGCAGTAACATGTTGTGTAGATGAGACAACAGAAGGAGTAACATGTTGTGTAGATGAGACAACAGAAGCAGTAACATGTTGTGTAGATGAGACAACAGAAGCAGTAACATGTTGTGTAGATGAGACAACAGAAGCAGTAACATGTTGTGTAGATGAGACAACAGAAGGAGTAACATGTTGTATAGATGAGACAACAGAAGCAGTAACATGTTGTGTAGATGAGACAACAGAAGGAGTAACATGTTGTATAGATGAGACAACAGAAGCAGTAACATGTTGTGTAGATGAGACAACAGAAGCAGTAACATGTTGTATAGATGAGACAACAGAAGCAGTAACATGTTGTGTAGATGAGACAACAGAAGCAGTAACATGTTGTGTAGATGAGACAACAGAAGGAGTAACATGTTGTATAGATGAGACAACAGAAGCAGTAACATGTTGTGTAGATGAGACAACAGAAGGAGTAACATGTTGTGTAGATGAGACAACAGAAGGAGTAACATGTTGTGTAGATGAGACAACAGAAGGAGTAACATGTTGTGTAGATGAGACAACAGAAGGAGTAACATGTTGTGTAGATGAGACAACAGAAGGAGTAACATGTTGTGTAGATGAGACAACAGAAGGAGTAACATGTTGTGTAGATGAGACAACAGAAGGAGTAACATGTTGTGTAGATGAGACAACAGAAGCAGTAACATGTTGTGTAGATGAGACAACAGAAGGAGTAACATGTTGTATAGATGAGACAACAGAAGCAGTAACATGTTGTGTAGATGAGACAACAGAAGGAGTAACATGTTGTGTAGATGAGACAACAGAAGCAGTAACATGTTGTGTAGATGAGACAACAGAAGCAGTAACATGTTGTGTAGATGAGACAACAGAAGCAGTAACATGTTGTGTAGATGAGACAACAGAAGGAGTAACATGTTGTATAGATGAGACAACAGAAGCAGTAACATGTTGTGTAGATGAGACAACAGAAGGAGTAACATGTTGTATAGATGAGACAACAGAAGCAGTAACATGTTGTGTAGATGAGACAACAGAAGCAGTAACATGTTGTATAGATGAGACAACAGAAGCAGTAACATGTTGTGTAGATGAGACAACAGAAGCAGTAACATGTTGTGTAGATGAGACAACAGAAGGAGTAACATGTTGTATAGATGAGACAACAGAAGCAGTAACATGTTGTGTAGATGAGACAACAGAAGGAGTAACATGTTGTGTAGATGAGACAACAGAAGGAGTAACATGTTGTGTAGATGAGACAACAGAAGGAGTAACATGTTGTGTAGATGAGACAACAGAAGGAGTAACATGTTGTGTAGATGAGACAACAGAAGGAGTAACATGTTGTGTAGATGAGACAACAGAAGGAGTAACATGTTGTGTAGATGAGACAACAGAAGGAGTAACATGTTGTGTAGATGAGACAACAGAAGCAGTAACATGTTGTGTAGATGAGACAACAGAAGGAGTAACATGTTGTATAGATGAGACAACAGAAGCAGTAACATGTTGTGTAGATGAGACAACAGAAGGAGTAACATGTTGTGTAGATGAGACAACAGAAGCAGTAACATGTTGTGTAGATGAGACAACAGAAGCAGTAACATGTTGTGTAGATGAGACAACAGAAGCAGTAACATGTTGTGTAGATGAGACAACAGAAGCAGTAACATGTTGTGTAGATGAGACAACAGAAGCAGTAACATGTTGTGTAGATGAGACAACAGAAGGAGTAACATGTTGTATAGATGAGACAACAGAAGCAGTAACATGTTGTGTAGATGAGACAACAGAAGCAGTAACATGTTGTGTAGATGAGACAACAGAAGCAGTAACATGTTGTGTAGATGAGACAACAGAAGCAGTAACATGTTGTGTAGATGAGACAACAGAAGCAGTAACATGTTGTGTAGATGAGACAACAGAAGCAGTAACATGTTGTGTAGATGAGACAACAGAAGCAGTAACATGTTGTGTAGATGAGACAACAGAAGCAGTAACATGTTGTGTAGATGAGACAACAGAAGCAGTAACATGTTGTGTAGATGAGACAACAGAAGCAGTAACATGTTGTGTAGATGAGACAACAGAAGCAGTAACACCACAAAGACAGATAAGTAGGACGGTGGTGGATGTGTCCGGCACCTCGGAGCAGATGGACATGCGAGTGACGGCCGGGTCCTGGAGCGCTCCGCTGAGGCTGCTGGGAAGGACGGCCCCCCCGCCGCCTCCTCCTCCTCCCCCGCTCTTCCTGGACGCGCTGTCCTCATCCAGCTGGGGATGGACGGACAGTAACGGGGAAAACAACCACCAGACAGACGACCACAACGTGAGAGGAAAGAAGAAGGCAACCACAAGGCAATTCGCAAGCATTGGTAATTGTTGCACTGAAGAAACGCTAAGCGTGCGGGGCTTGAGTAGTGTTAGCAGCAGAGTGGCTCACAACCTCAGCCTGATGGGGTCCCACAAAAGTATGATATCCCCCCCTGGTTTAGCGGTTAAGAAGTTGGCTTTCCCGCACTAGGAGACCCAGGTTCGATTTTCGGGTGTGGTACAGTATAGCTCATTAAAGTACAGTATGATGACGAAGTCTGATGATGATGCATTGGCCCACTTGACATCACAGGGGGTGGGATGATGAATATGAAACCTTTTGGGCGTACTTAACTCTATAAATAAAAGCGGGCGATTCCTATAGTCTGGTTGCCCGATGGCGTGAGAGGAAAACAAGCGGCAGGTGAAGACAATGAGAGGAAAACAAGCACCAGGTGAAGACAGTGAGAAGGAGGAACAAGACGGGAGGACGTCGCATCGAGATGAGACGCCAAGACACCAAGACGCCAAGACAACAAGAGAAAAGGAGGCGAGGTGAGACGAGCTCAGAGCAGATGAGATGAGACAGGACGACACGCACGCACACACGCACGCAAGCACGCACGCACGCACACAGGCAGAGGCGAAATTACACGAGACGAGTAGGACAGCGGATGAGATCAGACGAAAATAAATGAGGAAACGCGAGATGAGATCGGTGGAGACGACAAGACGACAGGACAAAGATGACAAAGATGAGGAGGAGGAGAGACGAGGCAAAATCCAAAACGTGCAGAAGGCGAGATAAAGGAGTCGACGGACGTGAGCAGAGTTGGAGCCAGGGGAAAAACCCGGCATGGAGATATCGTTGAGGCACGTTTTGGCAAGAAAGTGAGGCGACGTGACATCAGGGACGTGCACACATAGACATCAAAAGGGGGCTTCAGCCCCTGTCTGTAAAACAGACGGGTTTTAACCCAGACCATGAATGCAGCATTTACTGATGGTTAAAGAAATGCACATGATTGAGCATTCCGGAGAATTGCTTTTTTTCCCTCCGAAGTCTCCTGAACTTGAACGCAGCATTTTGCGTTGAACACCTGCATCTCCACTATCTAAAGAGTGCTGGGTTGCGCCCCTGAAAATAGCTGATCTACAAGCTCTCAACGCGTCGCAGTGCGGCGCGTTGTGAGCTTGTAGATCTGCTATTTTCGCCATTTTGAGTCAAAAGCGCCCTCTTAGGGGATTTCAGCCCCTGCCTCTCTAAACACATGATGAAGATTTGATTCCCCGAAAGGATGGGAGAGAATAGACGATGCAAGAGATGGTGTGAGATTAGATGACACGACGTGAGAAAAGAACGTAGATCATATTCACATATTTCATCTCGGAATAGGCTGGTGTAGCGCTGGGCAAATACAGCAATGTTATATCTATTGTGATGTGACGTTAGATACCATCTGGGATTCAGGATGTCATAAACTACTCAATGAAATCACTACTCACTGAAGCCCCTGACGCAAGATAGGGCCCATGCAGTCTCTTGATTAATGAATAGTTTTCATTTAGTTTTAGTCACATTTTAGTCACCTGGAATGTTTTAGTGTGAACTAAATATCATACCATTTAAAGTCGACTAAATCTACAGTTGATTTAGTCGACTAAAATGTATTTTGACGCATAATGGCTGATTTTGCACTTAGCCGATCCACGCGTTGTGAGCTTGTAGATCTGCTATTTTCAGCATGCAACTAGATAAAGTGCCAATCGGCACAGTTTCATCGCAATCGGATGCTGCGTTGAGGAGTTGTGGCCATTTGCTACTCCTGAAAACTGTAGGAGCCAATCATGGCCAATCAGGATGGAATATGAGAAATCAAACAAACCTGTCTTGATCACATGACTATGGAGATCATGTGTACCGATTTGCGTGAAATTTGGATAAAATGTGAAGGAGTAATAATAGAAAATGTGTTTTACATATGTCGGCCTCCTGGTGGCGCTATAAAGAGCAGATGTGAAAAATTCCAGGCAAAGGTTTTTCCTTGGCCTCTAGGGAGTTGGCATACAAAGTTATCCACAGATCCGTGCAGTTAGAGGTAAAAACACTTTTGGGCCAGTTATAGCGCCACCTTGAGGCTGAGTTGAAATTGTTCATGTGGCATTTCGTCCTCGGCCTAGTGGGAATGTGGGTGCACAATTTCACGGAAATCACGCGATGTGTTCATGATTTGCAGCATTTTGTTTGAAACTGAGCACTCCTGTGAATTTTGGAAGCCAATCTTAACCAATCAGGATGGAGTCTGAGAAATCTGAAAGACCGGTTTGGTTGAATGGCTCTAGAGAGACTGTGTACCAATTTGCGTGATGTTTGGACAAAATCTGTAGGTGTACTGTGCAAAAACTTGTTTTGCACAAAGCGGCCTCCTGGTGGCGCTATAACAGGCCTTTCTGGAAAGTTTGGGGCAGAGGTTCATGGTTGGCATCCAGGGAGTGTGTGTGCAAAATTTGGCATCGACCGGGTTAACGGTGGCCGAGATTAGCTGCTCACGGACGGACGGACGGACACACGGACGGACGGACACACGGACGGACGGACACACGGACGGACGGAGTGCAAAACATACTCTCCCCCATGCCTTCGGCTGGTGGAGACAACAAAGTGTACAATGATACTGGATCTCTTGTCCACTAGTCCCTAGACTATTTGTTGACAAAATTGGCAATATATTTAGTCTTAGTTTTTAGTCACCACAGCTTAGTTTTCATTTAGTTTCCATTTCGTTTTTGTCAGCGGAAGAAAAAAAATTATTCCGCCAAAAAAAAATCGTCATAGTATCAGTCCAGTGGTTCGAAACATTTTCATGTCAAGGACCCCCAAAATGATACTCATTAGCCCACGGACCCCCATTTGAAAATATATGCCAGGGACCCCCATAAGAGAATTAAGGTTTTTTATTTTTTTTACGATTCTCAACCAGTTTAATTCCAAGGACCCCCCTGATTTGACCTGAATTAGGCTACGGCCCCTAATTTAACCCTGTAACACCCAGCGTTGTATTAATACTAATTAGTTTTTGTTCTTTTTTCACCTAAACGTCATCATTGACGTTCATTGCAATGCCATTGGTCATGATATTTGCATATATAGTAAATACCCCCCACAGAGGCTGAAATTCACACAAATTAAAAATCTCTGGACTTTAACCCTGATAAAAGTAAGTAAAATAACTGTAATATATGTTTTTTTTGTGATCATTAGCATGTCTAGAACATGTTTTATCTATTATTATGAAAGATATGCCCCGAATGTAAATTATTAATTTATTATTACATAATTTCCTCTGATAAGTCCTAGTAGTAAAAAGTAGTAGTAAGGTTGAAATCTCTCTTTTTTGCAAGTAGAAATTAATCCGGGTTTAACAGGGTTAATGGCATTTCTATCTCTGGGACCCCCAATGTATATTGTAAAAATCTAAGATAATTTAACTCTGAGAGTGTACACAAATACACTGCAGAGTTACAGACCCATAAGGGTCCATTTGGTTCCTAATTATCATTTAGCTGGGGGGACCCCCTTGGAACTCCCTCAAGTACCCCTTGGGGGGGAGGGGGGGGGGGGCGTACCTCGATCAGGTTGGCCCGGTCCAGCTGCGAGAGGTCGGCCTCCTCGTCCTGCAGCGAGTGGTTGGGGGAGCTCTCGTTGGAGCGGACCCCCGAGTCCGACGAGTCCTTCTTGTCCAGCATGGACGTGTCCGACAGGTAGTCCTTCCCCTTCAGGGCCAGGGAGCCGCTTCCCACTCCCACTCCTCCTCCTGCCTGCTTGGGATCCACGGCTTTCTGTCCGTCTTTCAGCAGCAGAGGAGCGTTGTCCGACTCCTCGGACTCCTCGTCATCGCTGGTCAGTTTCTGGAGGGGAGAGGAGGGGAGGGGAGGGGAGGGGAGAGGAGAGGAGAGGAGAGGAGAGGAGAGGAGAGGAGGGGAGGGGAGGGGAGGGGAGGGGAGAGGAGAGGAGAGGAGAGGAGAGGAGAGGAGAGGAGAGGAGAGGAGAGGAGAGGAGAGGAGAGGAGAGGAGAGGAGAGGAGAGGTGGTCTAATTCCGTAGAACATGTCCGTGTGGTCTATACCCGGGGAGCCAGTCACACAAAATTTGAGAGGACCTGCGATGTCATGACATACTTTTGTGTTTTTTTTCTATTAATTTGGTCATTTAAGGTCCACATAATGAGAGGTCTGCTCTGCCGGAAACATTGAGCTATAGACACTATAAACGGCCATAGTCGTGATGAGGTCAGCACATTTGGGTGGTCAGCACAAGTGGTTATGGCCGAATTTAGGCCAAGGAGTATGACAACCCCCTAGTTTAACATGGCACATGCTACTTAAAGTATGATAACATTTGGAAAATGCTGCCTTATATTGGTTGTCTATATGGTGTGGTATACAAAAATGGCCATAACTCTTTTTTTTTGCGATGTTTCCGGCAGAGCAGACCAAGTGAATAGAAAAAACACAAATAAAAAGTATGTCATGACATCAAAAGCTAATCTCTATTCCTTGAGCTTTTGGGCTTGTGGCTTCCCGGCTACTAAGCAGGGAGCTGTGTCCGCTGAGTCCCGGCTGAAAACGACAGGGCATTTTAGTTGACTGAATCAACTGTAGATTTAGTCGACTAAAATCGCATGACATTTAGTTGACTAACACTAAAACATTCCTGGTGAGTAAAATGTGACTAAAACTAAATTAAGTTTCATTCCAAAAACTATGAATAAACTCAAATAGAAGCTTGCTGCTTTGCTGCCAAAAACAACACTGCTGGTTTACCTGGTATCTGGGGCCCCCTCCCCCGGGGGTCTTGACCCCCTGGAACAGCCTCTCTGCCGAGGTCTTGCGGTTGAGCAGCGACTTGGAGGAGCCATGGTGGTCCGCCGTCTTCTCGTCCTCCTCGGTGATGGGATCCAGAGCTTCCGTCCCGTTGGCGGGGAAGTCAGCGATGTCGGCCGCCACCTTCACTGCTCCGCCGCCGCCTGGGTTAACACACGTTGGAAGGACCACGATAAATACCCATTAAACTCATATACTGCCACCTGCTGGACGCACAGCCAACCTCAGACTGGGTTAACACACGTTGGAAGGACCACGATAAATACCCGTTAAACTCATATACTGCCACCTGCTGGACGCACAGCCAACCTCAGACTGCGGAGGCCATTTAAAGGGTGCACACACAGGACCGACATCCTGTTTTGGGCGTCCATCTTAATGCTAAATAAATAGCGTCAATTAGCTTTTTAGTCAGCCTGTATAATGGTCGGTGGACGGGAGCGCTGTTGCGCAACCCGGTCTAGGATCGCTAAAGAAGGAAAGGCCAAGCCAAAATAATAATGAAAAAATTGAAATCAGCGATCCGGTTTGATATCAATAATAAAGCTTATCAGACGGAGCATTCTGCCAGAAGCAGTTGCTAGTTAGATTCCTTCTGGCGGAACGTTACATCACAACTAGCCTCGATACCCAGGCTTTCATTTCGTCTGCGCGAAAAATGAAAGCCTGGATTTACGCATGGGCTGCACTGGTCTAAAAGTGGGAGTCAACCCTTCCGCGTAGGCGTCACTCCAAATTATGCGACGTCAGGGCTCTGAGCGGTGTGCACCCCTCAAAATAACACCGTGAGGAAATCATTACCAGTGGAACTTCAAATGAGGCTATGCGAGGAAAATGAGGAGAATGGCTGAATAACCCACCACACCGTCTAAGATAAAAACCGACTGTGTGCCGACTCTGTGGAAATAACTTTGACAGTCCGTTAGAATGGTATACTCCAGCAACCAGTGGTTTCTGCTTCTGGTCGGGGGGGGGGGGGGGGGGGGGAGGAGAGACCGGGGCTGACAGACAGATCGGTGAACCAATCAAGGTGCGCGTTTTTCTGAGCCCTCCCACCTAGGCCAGAAATGTCTAGCGTTAGCTCAGGCTACGTCACAAGCAGTAAGTCTGTTAACACCTGAGCTCGATTACAAAAATAAGTCTTTTAAATAGACAATATTCTGGAAAAACCTATGTTTCTATGTCAGTCATTCTCAAACTATTTCATGTCAAGGACTCCCAAAAATATATGTAATTGACCACCGACCCCCATCTGAAAATATGCTCCCATAGAAGCAAAGATTTTAGTTAAAAACGTTCACTCTGAAAGAATATAATATTCAAAGATCTGCGCCACATTTTCAAGACTTTTAAAAAATAGCAGATCTACAAGCTTGGCACCGAGTGCCGCGCTTATAGCTATATATATAAGTATATAACATAATAGAGCACCGAAGTCCTGACGTCACTGTCGGTAGAGGGCGTCAGTCCCCAGGTTCATGTATTTTTTATTTGCATTATAATCCCCATAGGGGGATTTTAGATCTCTATCTCTTCATATAAGAACTGCGTTTGAAAAATAAACCGATCACCCCGGCCTTTTCACTCATATGGATATGAAGCATCGACTGAAGGTGGAAATGTACAAATATACTCAAAGAGTAACAAAATAAGCATTAGAAACGAGTCAAATAACCCAGAGACTACATTTCCGGGTAGGCGGGTGGCTGCATCTGCTTGTCGCACAACATAAACTGAATGTTAATTAAGTTTATTTTTATTCTTATTTTATTGATATTTAATGTTTCGTGGTTAGTACGAGTTGAGTCACCACCAGCTGAGCTTATGTCAACGAGGAATCTCAGGAACGCAATGTGTTGACGGCTGGGCGTGACTTATATTAGCAGCGACATTGCCTTCATATGTAGTTTCAAGGCTTTTGCGGCCACATTAATTAAATTTTCTCCAGAAACTGGCTGTATCAAATATTAATGAACATCATTAACGACACAGCCACTCCCCTGACAGAAAGGCCGGGGTGGTCGGTTTATTTTTCAAACATAGTTCTTATATGAAGCGATCTAAAACCCCCTATGGGGATTATAATGCAACTAAAACAATACATAAACCTGTGTACTGGCGCCCTCTACTGAAAGTGACGTCAGACTCTATGCTTAAAACACCAAAAGGGGTTCCCATCCAGAATCGGTCAAGACTTTAAATGTTTGACAAACGGCATGTCATGATGAGACCTTTAATGGCATTTCTATCTCATGTCTTGGATTACTGTAGACCCGAAATAGAACGCACCAAGTACCGTTTAACTCAGGTCCTTTTTTAAGTCTAGAGCAAGTTATACTCTAGACCAGGGGTCGGCAATAGGCGCCTTTTTTTCTTTTTTTCCCTTTTTTTTTTTTATAGGGCTAATGAAAGTTACAGGTATGGTGTGTGCGATAAGAGGGTGTACAAATGGAGTGTACACATGGAACCAAATGGACCAGGTTCATTTGGTTCCATTTGTACTCTCTCAGAGTGAAGTTGACATTGATTGAGTAAATAAATATCTGAGGTCCCAGATATAAATAGCCTTAAATAGGGGTCAGTATACCTATGCATGTCAAACTGGGCATTCTTCAAATTAAAATGATGAGAATCACTGCCAGAGCCCTACCATATCTTTTCAAATGGGGTCTTGCCCTGAAAATTAATTAATTTTACACTCTCACTAGTTAAAGATCTATAAGGGTCCATTTGGTTACCAACTCTCCATCATTTAGCTGCAGGGGACCACCTGGAACCCCCTCAAGGACCACTGGTGGTCCCCGGACCACTGGTTATGATATTCAGTCAACTAAAACTAGACTAACACTAAGACATTCCGGGTGACATAAAATGTAGCCTGGGGAACACCTGGGATCCGCCGGGAGAATCTAAATGCAGCTGCGCGACATGAGACTAACTAATTTGAGCAACAGAGAGAGAGAGAGGAGTATGTGCATGTGTGTGTTTATGTGTGTGCGTCAATTTAACAAAGGTGCAGACGATCAGAAATCAGCAGAGAGAGATATCGACGTTCTCCATCTCTACTCTATGCCGAATTGAAGTGGACTCATTTTTTTCTCCCTGCAAATAAAAACGTCTGGGTTTCCGAGGCTACATAAAATGTGACTAAAACTAATTGGAAACTATTCTAAGAGACTACGACCTAAAACTAAAAAGAAATCAAATTTTTCTGCCAAAACCAACACTGCACGGCACCCATTTTGAGAAGCCAAGAGACACTCCTACCTCCTCCTCCTCCTCCTCCTCTCTTGCTCCTCCTCCCGTCCTGCTCGCCCTCCTTGTCCCTCTTGTCCTCCGTCCCTCCACCTCCACCTAGGGCATTCACTTCTAGTCACTTTTACTAGTTGACTAGTTGCCTAGTTTACTAGTCGACTAGTCAACTAGTTGTTTAAAGGGGCATTCCACTCAATTTGACTAATTAAAACTTATAGAGCTGTTGTGTGGAAATAATACAAAAGTCCCCCCATTCTGTGTTTCCTAGAACTGTAAATATGAAAGAAATCATTGACATGGTGAAACACATCATCAAGATGTGTTTCACCATGTTAATGATTTTCTTCAGACCTCCAGTTCTAGCAAAGTCAGAATGGGGGGACCTTTATTTATCTAAGGTATATTAATGACAGTAAAATGTTGAAAATGAGTGGAACTACCTATTGTGTAAAAAAACGAAGAAAAAAAACACTTTTTTATAAATAGATATTTGTAAAAAATGTGTACATTGGTGACTATAATTATAATCTATGATCTTGAGGCCTACAAAAAAATAAAAATCTTCTTATCAACTATAGTCAACTATAGTACCAACAAGGTTGACTAGTGGATTTACTAGTCGACTAGTTGAATAGTCGACTAGTGGATTTACTAGTCGACGAGTTGAATAGGCTGCCACTTCTTCTCCATACTTTAATTTCAGAGAATCTACTGCTGTTGGTCACAATTTGTTCACCTTTGGCTGTCCTTAAATAAACACTAAATTCGAAAATAAGGACGACGCCTTGGACTCTCTCTTCCTAATGAATTGCTTGGTCTACTCCTATATTATTCACACCCGCGAGACTACAGTCGACTAGTTGCTTAATGCCCTACCTCCTCCTCCTCCTCCACCTCCACCTCCTCCGCCTCCTGAGGAGGTCATGAACTGTCCCGGCTGAGGCTGGACGGGCATCTTGTCGGGCGGGGCGGCGCCCCCGGCCCCCGCCAGCTCCAGCGTGGTCATCTGGGCGATGTACTCCTGGTAGGCGCTGCGGTACTCGTCCTGCTGCCGGTTGGTCAGCTGGCAGATGTCGTTGGACGACTCCTGGGAGTTCAGGCTGCTCATGCTGGCCGTGCGCACCGGACCCACCTGGACCACCCAGACACGAACGCACACGCACACACACACACACACACACACACACACACACACACACACACACACACACACACACACACACACACACACACACACACTTTCATTTTTCATCCCACAATTATTTTTTCCAGAATTCTGGAAGGGGAGAGGGGAAGCATAATGCTTATCGAGTCCTATACAGTGTTGTTTTTGGCAGGCATTTTTTTGATTTAGTCAGTCTTAGTCTTTTGGAAAAATGCTTAATTAGTCTTAGTCAGTCTTAGTCATTTGGAAAAATGCTTAATTAGTCTTAGTCAGTCTTAGTCATTTCTATCCTTGATAGTTTTAGTCGACGGAAACTCCTAAGGGTTTTAGTCAGTTTTAGTCATTTTAGTAAAAGGTTTTAGTCCAGTTTGTCAAAAAATAAAAAATGTCTTTAAATAAAATGTCTATAGCGTACAGGTATTAATTAGAGCTGGGACTCGATTAAAAAAATGAATCTAATGAATCAGAGGCTTTGTAGTTAATCTCGATTAATCACATTTTAATCGCATATCATTATTTGACCCAAGAACTGTGAGAGAGCCATTTTTTATGGATTTTGGTATACTAACTAGTGAATCAATGAATAGTGAATACATAAGTTTAAGCAATAAAACATTGTTTTTGTAGTAATAATATCTCAAAATTAATAATTTATATACAGCTTTTCTGAGTACCCAAAAATGCTTTACAAGGGGGACATGAATCAAAAACAACTTAATTAAAGGAAAAACACTAAGTAGATAAAAATAAATAGCTGGGGAAAGTAATATTGATGGTTTGGATGGTGGGGGCATGTCTCTGAGAGTTTTGGGGAATGCATCCTCCAGGGTTTGGGGGGGGCTTCAATTGGTGCAGCAAATATGTGACATGACCATAAGAAAACACCTCTGTGTTTCTTCCGTGGACATACAGTAACAGCCATAGCAGATTTTACATTTTATTTGGCCATAACCGTTTAGTTAGAAACCATGTCATCTGGTCGGGTACTTGAACTGCTACTGGGAGTTGGAATAACATTAGCTCTGATCCATAGTGTTAGAAGGAGGAAAGTAGGCTTTCACATCTTTTTTATGTTAAAAACGAGGGGCTGCACAGCTTCCGCGGGTGTGAGTGAGGGGAAAGGATCAAATTAAGTACCATAGAACTCCTGAGTCCTAACTACACTATCGACCAGAGCTACTGTTGTTGATTGACGTTAGCTTCCAGGCTAGGCTCGGTGCAACATGTTTCGCATTGAGCCGACACTGGAGGCTTGACGAGGTGCGGTGATATGTGAATTCTTTATTGAATAATTGCACACAACTGTGCTGTAATCCACGCTATCATCGGATAGCCTTTTAAATCCTATTTCCAATCCACGGGGACAAGCAAAGTGATCTCAGCGGTGCCGGCTTCCCCCAGTCTGGTGGTGGTCTGAAGAGGACACGGTGTGACGGTGTGTGTGTGTGTGTGTGTGTGTGTGTGTGTGCATGCATGCAGATGGGCGTGACCAACTAGGAAAGGAGACTGGAGAGGAGGATAGCGGCGAGAGCAGTGGCGGAACATTTTCATGCATTTAAAACTTTGTTCGTCAATCCACTAACATTTTCGTGTAGCCTCGTCTATGGAGTTACATTTGTCTCTTTATTAACCAAACAAAAGAAAAATTAACCAAACAAAAGAAAAACATTTGAGAGAGAAAAAATCTAAACAGAACAAAAAACTATTTTTAATTCAAACAAATTAAAAACGCAATCAAAAAATATATTTGCAAGCAAAAAAAAATAAGATTTGAAAGAAAAGAAAAAATAATTGAGAACAAAACTTAATTTTTTTTTTTTTTTTTTTTTTTTTTTAAATTAAAAATTAAAAATTAAACTACATAAAACAAAATACTTACTAAATGTTTGGGTAATAATAATATGTGTTGTGCTAAATAAAAAGTTTTTAATGTTTTTTTTCCTTCGTTTGCGAATGAAAGTTTTTTTTTTCTCATTGCAAAACGCCTTCTCTCTCAAAACCTATGTCTTTGGTCTCGATTTTTTTTTTCTCTCTCAAAACCTATGTCTTTGGTCTCGATTTTTTTTTTCTCTCTCTTGGATTATTTGTGTGAGGGGTGAAAGTTCAGAAGGCGGGTCCTACGCTGAAAAGATGTAAGACACCTCTCCATTGGCCACTGTCTTAAACCCTTGCTTAGGGTGCAAATCTCAACTGTTTTGGACGGGGGTGGGCTCGTTGGAATCGTGTCGCCCCCCTGGGGGCGTCTTTGGGGGGCTCAAGGTTCAGGGACCCCCAGGGACCCCCTGGGACCCCCCAGGGACCCCCAGGGACCCCCCAGGGACCCCCAAATGGTAACTCTGTCATTTCTCAACCGTTTTTGACGGGGGTGGGCTTGTTGTGATTGTGTCGCCCCCCTGGGGGCGTCTTTGTGGGTCTCAAGGTTCAGGGACCCCCAGGGACCCCCCAGGGACCCCCCAGGGACCCCCAAATGGTAACTCTGTCATTTCTCAAATGTTTTGGACGGGGGTGGGCTCGTTGGAATCGTGTCGCCCCCCTGGGGGCGTCTTTAGGGGGCTCAAGGTTCAGGGACCCCGAGGGACCCCCCAGGGACCCCCAAATGGTAACTCTGTCATTTCTCAACCGTTTTTGACGGGGGTGGGCTTGTTGTGATTGTGTCGCCCCCCTGGGGGCGTCTTTGTGGGTCTCAAGGTTCAGGGACCCCCAGGGACCCCCCAGGGACCCCCAAATGGTAACTCTGTCATTTCTCAACCGTTTTTGACGGCGGTGGGCTCGTTGGAATCGTGTCGCCCCCCTGGGGGCGTCTTTAGTGGGCTCAAGGTTCAGGGACCCCGAGGGACCCCCCGGGACCCCCAAATGGTAACTCTGTCATTTCTCAACCGTTTTGGACGGCGGTGGGCTCGTTGTGATTGTGTCGCCCCCCTGGGGGCGTCTTTAGGGGGCTCAAGGTTCAGGGACCCCGAGGGACCCCCCGGGACCCCCCAGGGACCCCCAAATGGTAACTGTCATTTCTCAACTGTTTTGGACGGCGGTGGGCTCTTTGGAATCGTGTCGCCCCCCCCTGGTGGCATTCTCAAGGTTTTGGAGGTTCGGGGACCCCCCGGGACCCCCCAGGGACCCCCAAATGGTAACTGTCATTTCTCAACCGTTTTGGACGGCGGTGGGCTCGTTGTGATTGTGTCGCCCCCCTGGGGGCGTCTTTAGGGGGCTCAAGGTTCAGGGACCCCGAGGGACCCCCGGGACCCCCCAGGGACCCCCAAATGGTAACTGTCATTTCTCAACTGTTTTGGACGGCGGTGGGCTCTTTGGAATCGTGTCGCCCCCCCCTGGTGGCGTTCTCAAGGTTTTGGAGGTTCGGGGACCCCCCGGGACCCTCAAATGGTAACTCTGTCATTTCTCAACCGTTTTGGACGGCTCGTTGTTATTGTGTCGCCCCCCTGGGGGCGTCTTTGGGGGTCTCAAGGTTCAGGGACCCCCAGGGACCCCCCAGGGACCCCCAAATGGTAACTCTGTAATTTCTCAAAGTGTGTGAGAGAGAGAGCTATAGTAAGAAGAATATGCAGATGAATATAAATGGTTCTCTCTGTCTCTCCCTCCCATCAATAAAGATCTATCATAAAAATGTCAAGAGTTACCATGTGGAAGTCCCCAGGGGTCCACGAACCTCCAAAACCCTGATAATGCGCCCAGAGAGGCAACACGATTCCAACGAGCCCACCCTCGTCCAAAACGGTTGAGAAATGACAGAATTACCATTTGGGGGTCCCGGGGGGTCCCCGAACCTAAAAAACCCTGAGAACGCCCCCAGGGGGGCAACACGATTCCAACAAGCCCACCCCTGTCCAAAATGATTGAGAAATGACAGAGTTACCATTTGGGGGTCCCTGGGGGGTCCCGGGGGGTCCCAGAACCTCCAAAACGCTGAGAACGCCCCCAGGGGGGCGACACGATTCCAACGAGCCCACCGCCGTCCAAAACGGTTGAGAAATGACAGAGTTAACATTTGGGGGTCCCTGGGTGGTCCCGGGGGGGTCCCTGAACCTTGAGACCCTTAAAGACGCCCCCAGGGGGGCGACACAATCACAACGAGCCCACCCCCGTCAAAAACGGTTGAGAAATGACAGTTACCATTTGGGGGTCACTGGGGGGTCCCGGGGGGTCCCTCGGGGTCCCTGAACCTTGAGCCCCCTAAAGACGCCCCCAGGGGGGCGACACGATTCCAACGAGCCCAACCCCGTCCAAAACAGTTGAGAAATGACAGAGTTACCATTTGGGGGTCCCTGGGTGGTCCCGGGGGGTCCCTGGGGGTCCCTGAACCTTGAGACCCACAAAGACGCCCCCAGGGGGGCGACACGATTCCAACGAGCCCACCCCCGTCCAAAACAGTTGAGAAATGACAGAGTTACCATTTGGGGGTCCCTGGGGGGTCCCTCGGGGTCCCTGAACCTTGAGCCCCCTAAAGACGCCCCCAGGGGGGCGACACGATTCCAACGAGCCCACCCCCGTCCAAAACAGTTGAGAAATGACAGAGTTACCATTTGGGGGTCCCTGGGGGGTCCCAGGGGGTCCCTGGGGGTCCCTGAACCTTGAGCCCCCAAAGACGCCCCCAGGGGGGCGACACGATTCCAACGAGCCCACCCCCGTCCAAAACAGTTGAGAAATGACAGAGTTACCATTTGGGGGTCCCTGGGGGGTCCCGGGGGGTCCCTCGGGGTCCCTGAACCTTGAGCCCCCTAAAGACGCCCCCAGGGGGGCGACACGATTCCAACGAGCCCACCCCCGTCCAAAACAGTTGAGAAATGACAGTTACCATTTGGGGGTCCCTGGGGGGTCCCTGGGGGTCCCTGAACCTTGAGACCCACAAAGACGCCCCCAGGGGGGCGACACAATCACAACAAGCCCACCCCCATCAAAAACGGTTGAGAAATGACAGAGTTACCATTTGGGGGTCCCTGGGGGGTCCCAGGGGGTCCCTGGGGGTCCCTGAACCTTGAGCCCCCCAAAGACGCCCCCAGGGGGGCGACACGATTCCAACGAGCCCACCCCCGTCCAAAACAGTTGAGATTTGCACCCTAAGCAAGGGTTTAAGACAGTGGCCAATGGAGAGGTGTCTTACATCTTTTCAGCGTAGGACCCGCCTTCTGAACTTTCACCCCTCACACAAATAATCCAAGAGAGAGAAAAAAAAAATCGAGACCAAAGACATAGGTTTTGAGAGAGAAAAAAAAAATCGAGACCAAAGACATAGGTTTTGAGAGAGAAGGCGTTTTGCAATGAGAAAAAAAAAACTTTCATTCGCAAACGAAGGAAAAAAATCATTAAAAACATTTTATTTAGCACAACACATATTATTATTACCCAAACATTTAGTAAGTATTTTGTTTTATGTAGTTTAATTTTAAATTTTTAATTTAAAAAAAAAAAAAAAAAAAAAAATTTTTAAAGTTTTGTTCTCAATTATTTTTTCTTTTCTTTCAAATCTTATTTTTTTTTGCTTGCAAATATATTTTTTGATTGCGTTTTTAATTTGTTTGAATTAAAAATAGTTTTTTGTTCTGTTTAGATTTTTTCTCTCTCAAATGTTTTTCTTTTGTTTGGTTAATTTTTCTTTTGTTTGGTTAATAAAGAGACAAATGTAACTCCATACTCGTCTTGTCAACAATAACACACACACGTCTCGTCATCGTCATCAAACAGAGCTACGGTATTTAGCTCGTCAGCGTCAGTCTTGTCCAGAAATATTTTAGGGTCGTTCGTTTTAGTCCGTCTTAGTCCTGGAAAAAGGGGCGTTGACGTCGTCATTTACGTTATCGTCAGTCCTGACGAAAACAACACTGGTCCTATACCCCTGGCTCATTTAGCAAGAATGGAAATAAATGAATAAAGATTACAGACAGCTTGTAGATCAGCTATTTTCAGCATGCAACCAAGTGTAAAATGACTAACATTTTAGAAATTGTCAATATATTTAGCCATGGTTTTAGCCAAAGTAGCTTAGTTTCCATTTAGTTTTCGTCAGCGGAAAAAAAGGTAGTTTTTTTGTCGACGCAAATCAACACAGTGTCTCGGAGCGTGGGAGCAGAGTACTCTCAGAGGATGGGATCAGAGTACTCACGGTCCACTGCATGTTGCCATGGCTGCGCGGGGCCTCGTCCAACCCCACGTTGCTGAGCTCCTCGAAGCTCAGGTTGAAGCTGTACATGTCCTGATTGGCCGCTCCTCCCGCTAGGGGCGGAGCCGAGGCGCGCCTCCCCAGCCCCTCCCCTCCTCCTCCTCCCCCTCCTCCGCCTCCTAGCCCAGCATGAGCGGCCACGCTGCTGCCGTGCTCGCTGGGGGCCTCCTCGTGCAGAAGCTGGCTCTCCATCATGCGCATGTCCAGCACCTGCGCAACGACACGACGTTATTATGAAACACCTGCGCAACAACACGACGTTATATGAAACACCTGCGCAACAACCAGTGGTGGGAAAAAGTACTCAATTGTTTTACTTAAGTAAAAGTATACCAATACTGCAATTTAGAACTATACTATACTATAAGTATCGGCATCAAACTGTACTTAAAGTAGAAGTACTCATATTGCAGAATGTCCCACTTCACAAGTTCAAAATGTGTACAAAGTCTATTGAAAATAGAAGATCTACAAGCTCACAATGCGTCACGTTGCGACACATTGTGTAGATCGGCTATTTTCAAATGGCCGAAATGTATAGGGTTGAAGTGGTTAATGTATGTGAGCTACATGAGCTTGTAGATCTGCTATTTTTCAATAGTAGTATAATATAATGCTTAAAACACCAAAAGGGGTTATCATCCTGAATGGGTTAACCCATTTTGGGCGGAAACCCCTTTTGGTATATATCCTATCCTATATATCCTATCACTGCTACGCCGATGACACACAACTGTTTCTATCCTTCCCCCCCTCTGCCACTCAGGTGGAAGAGCGCATCATTGCATGCCTGGCTGACATCTCACAGTGGATGTCCTCCAACCACCTCAAGCTGAACCCAGACAAGACTGAGCTTCTCTTCTTCCCAGCTAAGTCCTGCCCTATGCGGGAGCTAACTATTTCCGTAGACAACGCCCTGGTAACGTCTGTCCCAACAGCCAGGAATCTTGGTGTTGTCCTGGACAGTCAGCTCTCGTTCAAAACTCACATCACAGCTGTCACTCGATCCTGTAGGTTCACACTCTATAACATACGACGAATTAGACCGTTCCTCACCCAGGAATCAGCCCAGCTCCTAATCCAGACAACAGTCTTGTCAAAACTCGACTATTGTAACTCCCTCCTTACTGGCCTACCAGCATGCGCACTTAAGCCTCTCCAGCTGATCCAAAATGCCGCAGCTCGCTTGGTCTTCAACCAGCCAAAATTCTGTCAAAAAATGTGTCCCCCCTGCTCCGCTCCCTCCACTGGCTCCCGGTCACTGCCCGCACAGAATATAAAACTCTGATGCTGGCATTCAAAGCAACCAAAGGTATGGCTCCCCCATATCTTGCAAGTATGATTGAACCCTACAAACCCTCCCGCGCACTCAGATCAGCCAACGCAGGGAAGCTGGAAGTACCCTCACTAAAAACGCCGGGACAATGCTCCACACGTCCCAGACTCTTCTCCCTTCTGGCTCCAAAACTGTGGAATGCACTTCCCATTGCAGTCAGAACTGCAGCATCACTCCCAATCTTCCGCCGTAGTCTGAAAACCCACCTTTTCAGACTCCATCATGGCCCATAGCACTTACCCTACCCCCTTAGATAGCACATCCGTAGACTTAGATAGCATTTCATACAGACTTATAGCATGTTATGTAGACAGCACTATAATTGCATTGTATATAGTCATAGCACGCCATAGTACATTATGTATAGCATAGTAGTATATATGTATAGTTTCATTATATAGATATTCCACTGTTACTTTCTTAGCTTACGCATGTTTCATGATAAATGCTTTTATGTGATGTATTCCCATGCTTTTGTTCTTGCTTAATGTAAGTCGCTCTGGATTAAGAGTGTCTGCTAAATGCCTAAATTGTAATTGTTGGTGTTTTAAACATTATGTTATAATTTAGCTATTGAAAAATAGCAGATCTACAAGCTTGTAGGTCTGCTATTTTTGAAAAATCGTGAAAATGTGCCTCAAACCTTTATATTAAGCATTATTACACGAGAGGGTGTGGTTTAACGTGATTATTGCCATGACAGTGATGCGGTCAGGAACGAGACGTAGTCGATTTCCGCAAGCATCACTTTAGTGGTTACCCTTAAAACTAAGAAAATCACTGAAAAAACATATTTTTTTAATGACAGATGTAGCCACTACGACCACAAATGTCCCAAGAAACTATAGCTAGCCTATAGCCACCGACTTTGCTGCGCTCTGGGAAAACAGCAGCTGAATTCTTTGTTTTGATTAGTTGTGGAGTGGTGCTCGTTTGAACCACGGCTAGAAGGCCATTTCAACCAATCAAATTGCTTCCTCGAAACGACCTGTTGTATAATGTCACTTCGTTATGTTTGGGGTATAAGAAGTATGAACTCACCGTGGCCCTGAACAGCTGCCAGTCCCCGAAGTTCATGTTCATCTCCTTCTTCAGCTCGTCAATGTTGCACTGAGTCAGAACCCTGCCATTGACGTTAGCCTGGAAACAAGACACAAGACAATGTTCTCACTCTGATTCCGATTGGTTAAATGCCTGATTCTGATTGGTCAATCGCCAAATTCAGGCTGATTCAAACACATAAATGCTTTTTATGTGATGTATTCCCATGCTTTTCTGTTCTTGCTTAAAGGTATATTCAGTGATTTCACTCAAAAAACCTTAGGTTTCGTTTTTGGCTAGGTGGCAAAGCCTTTCATCCAAGGTTTTTTGACCCCCAGGGGTTAACTGGGGACAGGGAGGAACTCCTTATATGGTCAGCACACTCTATAGTAGAGAGGATTATCACAACAAAACAAAAAAATAAGTGATATTTGAATTAAGTGAAATCACTGAATATACCTTTAATGTAAATCGCTCTGGATTAAGAGCGTCTGCTAAATGCCTAAATTGTAAATTGTATCAATAAAGGCATAAAAAGCCCCCAAAAGGCCTGGGCTCAACGGTCCAGGCACCTTGGCTGGTAATCAAGGTTCGACTCCTGATTCCGACGGCCTTTACTGCATGTCACCCCGCCCCCCATCTCTCTCCCCATTTCCTGTCAGCCTACTGTACTGTCTGTCCCTCCATAAAAATAAATAAAAAATAAAGGCGAAAGCCACTAAAAAAAAAGAAAAAAAAAGAAAAAAAAGCCCCCAAAAAACAAATCTAAAAAAAAATAAAGATGTCAAAAGACGTATTAGGAATAGATGTTAGGGATGAAGTGAAAAGGCGTATTGTATTGCACAGTATACCTTCTTGATGGTGGCGAGGTACGGCGTCACCATGCCCTGGTCGATGCCCTCCAGCTGGCGCACGCGCTCGCACACCGCCTCCGTGCTCATGGTGCTCAGCAGGATGGCAGGGGTGGCGGACACCACCGAGGCGGAGCCCTGTGGAACGCCACGGAAAGGACATCGCACAGGTTCAAATACATCCACACCACACCACACCACACAGCACTGCACTGCACTGCACTGCACTGTCCGTACATACGCAACACACGCACGCACGCATGCACCAAGGTTATGATAGTCAACCCATTTAGACCTGAGGGCGCATTTGTGTCGCCTCATAGCTTGAGCGGGAACCCCTTTTGGTGGTTACATACATTATGTTATAATTTAGCTATTGAAAAATAGCAGATCTACAAGCTTGTACAGTAGGTCTGCTATTTTTGAAAAATCTTTCAAATGTGCCTCAAATCTTTCCGAAAATTGTCATGATTTAGAAACCTTTTTTTTTTTACATTTCGACGACAGGCCTGAATGGGTTAAAGCACTTTAACCGTAACTTTTGAAACGCTCAATGTTGAAAAATAGAAGATATACAAGATCAGTTAAAAAAAAAAAATAGCAGATCTACAAGCTCGTAGCGCAGCACCCGAGTGCCACGCTATACGAGCTTGTAGATCTGCTATTTTTTGTGTGCAAATCTTTGGATATACAGTATATGTTATTCTTTCACGGTGGACGTTTTTAACTCAAATGGCTTCTGCTTTGTGTTTTCACGAGGATAATTCTGTGGGTTCTTGACATGAAAACGTTTGAGCACCACTGATACGTTTTTTTTCAGAAATCTGTCTGGGTTTGGAAGACATTTTGTAGAATCTGGTCTCAGGGCTTAATGGTTTAACTAAAACTAATGAAATAACAAAACTGAAATTGACAAAGCATTTTTGTTTAACTGAACTAAAAATTTAAGTTGATCTATGTAAAGGTGTATGAATGTGAGTGAATGGGTCAATGTAATGCACACTATGTAAATGTAAAGGTGTATGCATGTGTGAATGCAATGCACAATCTATGTAAAGGTGTGTGAATGTGTGTCTGTGTGTGTGTGTGAATGGGTGAATGTAATGCAACATCTATGTAAAGGTGTATGAATGTGAGTGAATGGGTGAATGTAATGCACAATCTATGTAAAGCGCTTCAAATAAAAGCACAAATGCAGTTTACAAAACTAACTGAAATCATGTACAAAATGCCCCTAGTTTTCATTTGTGGATGGTTGGCGGTTCATCTGTAACTGAATGCATTTTGTTATCTTTTGTTATGGTTTTTCACACCATACTATTCAGTCCTGCACCTAACCCAAATTATTTATTTCAAAAATAAAAACGACTCAGCAAATTTGCCCTTAAAACGAATAAAAAACGAACTGAATTATGATATATTTTTTAACGGACTAAAACGAAGCTAAGAATTCCCAAACAATTATAACCTTGGCACGCACACACACGCACACACACACACACACACACACACACACACACACACACACACACACACACACACACACACACACACACACACACACACACACACACACACACACACACACACACACACACACACACACACACACACGATGCAGGAGGATTCAACTAGTCCAGTCACGTTAACGCTACGTTATTTGTACGAATGGATGGAGTAATGGAGTATGATATGAACATGTACATATATGTCGTCTCAGTCGGGTGGAAACAGGCGCGGGAAGTCATTAGAAGGCAAGGGTTGCTGTCATTGCAAGTAATTGACAATAAGTTGAGTCACGGCCCCTTGGCCTGGCCTGCAGGGCCTATGCTGTGTATATGGTGTACTGCCCTGTGTGTGTTTCTCCCACAGATCATGTGGGCGTCGGCCCACTTGAGACTCCTCATTAGGTGCATTAGGAGCACCTGATCAGTGCTCCTGCAACCCTATAAAAGAGGGCTTGCCAGCCATTCTCGGCGTCCCTCTCCAGATGACAGCACCCTTCTGCTTGTTTCTCTTTACTGTTTGATTTGCACACTACAACATACCTTCACCATATTAACCACACATCCACACTGACACCACTGATCTTACTGACTTCCACATCTCATACATTCTGTAAGCATTCTTTATAATAAGTTAATATTGGTTATCTCTTCTGAATAAATTATTGTTATTTTGAACACTGCTACTGCGTCCTCCTCAATTTGTCATGGCCCAACTGGCGGGGTTATGACGGTCGCAACACCAACTCTGATGAGGCAGTATTTTTTTCAAAATATAAGTTTTTTCTTCATTTCCTGAAAAATGTATATATTTGAACGTTCGGACGTACAGTATATGAATGTTTTGGAGTTAGGCCTCGATCACACCTAAAAAAGATTTGCCTTGTCCGTAACTTGTGTCTTGTCCGTGTTCAATGGCCGCCCCAATGCATTTCCAACGTAACAAGTTGTCAAACAAGTATTTATTAAATATGCATGTCAAAAAATTACTTTTTTTGTGTAATTGATTGACGTTGCAGGTATGATTTTAAGTAACTGATGTCTGTGTGCGTGCGTGCGTGCATGCGTGCGTGGTGTGCGTGAGAGAGAGAAGGAAGCGAAGCACCGAGGGAAGCGTTCTGACTTGAGGGTCTAATCATGTCTGGTTGAAGCCTAAGTTATACGTCGCGGTATACCGACATCGGTTATCATCTTGTGAAAAGTGACACCGTAGTTTATTTAGACCTGAGGTCGATTCTACAAATGTCTTCGAAATCCCAACAGTTTTCTGAAAAACCCCATGTTTCTATGTCAGTGGTTCTTAAACTATTTCATGTCAAGGACCCCCGGGATGATCTGCATTTCCCTGCCGATCCCCATCTGAAAATATGTTGTTCCAGGGACCCCCCAGAAGCAAACATTCCCCCAGCAGAAGGAAACACATTGGAAGAACATGTATTTCCACTGCAGATCTGATTTAGGTTCAGGTTTGAGTATATTTTAATAATTTGCATAGTATAATATACAATAGTATACCTGTACTATATAGTAAAGTAGAATTATGTATATTACAGACCAGTGGGTTTTCCACACTCTGAGCAGTCCAAACATATAACATTTTCAAAAGGAGTTGAGTCTTTATAAGGAGAAGCTATAGCTTAGCATAGTTGTCCCAAGGTGCATGCTGGGATATGTAGTCATGTTAGCCATGGGGTTACTTCAGAACACATTGTGGGGGGAGGGAAAGGGGGGCAGCATGAGCGACAACAAGCCAAGTGTTAGGGTCAAAGGTCAGAGAGGTTCCAATACCTGCTTCCTTTTCAAAGAGGACACCTTATACTGCATGGGCGGACGGACAGACAGACAGACAGACAGGTGAGGGAAATGGACAGAGCACAGTTCTGCGTCAGGATAGAAAGGACCAACGGACAGAGAGAGAGAGAGAGAGAGAGAGAGAGAGAGAGAGAGAGAGAGAGAGAGAGAGAGAGGTGGAGTGACCGCTGAGGAACACAGGAGGATATAATGGAGGTGAGAAGAAACTAGCGTATTTTTAACAAGAGCAGAAGAAGAAGAAGAAGAAGAAGAAGAAGACGACGACGACGACGAAAAG